>NW_028220844.1:0-20683 GCF_045865225.1 Trachurus japonicus | reverse complement strand
TTGTCGGTGCAAACTGTATTTAGATCGACGGGGTTTCCCTAATCAAACTAAATACACAATCAACTCCAAAACACTCTGGTGGACAAGTTGTGACCTGCACATTCACCACGCTATGAAATAATAACGCATAATTATGTAACATTACGACACATGAAGTAAATACTCAGAACTACTTTCCGCTTTTGAAGTCACTCTCCGAGCAGCCGTGTTGGGAATGTAGTTCCGGTTACATATTTACATCGAAAACAACTCTGTCTGGTAATGTTACATTATTATTTCATAGCGTGGTGAATGTGCAGAGTGTTTTGGAGTTGTTGGATTGTGTTTTTGATGAGTTTGATGAGGGAAAGCCCAGAAAAGCCGTGCACCGTGCAGAGCTCACGTCTCTGCCCTGCCGATCTCAAAACAGCTTGCACCGACAATTAAAGGTAATGAACCTACTCCTATGACTATAGGGATTATGGCAATAGGCAAATTTGCCAAAATGTTGGAATATCCCTTTAAAGCTTTTTTCTGGGTTAAATGTTTTAACAAGCATTGGTTGGACTTTCAGGTAACCTGGTAAAGATATGCATGTTAAGATCAATTCTTAGAAAACTCAATTTCCAAGAAGAATAAACCAGACAGCAGTGCTTCACTATTTAACTAAAGTTGGCTAATGCTTCACTCAAAGTGTGAACATGGTAATTACTTAGTATCACAAAGCCAGACCACAGCTCTCCATTCACGTCTCCTCTTTTATCATTGTGCCATGCTCCTGGGAAAAAAA
The DNA here is from genome assembly GCF_045865225.1 of Trachurus japonicus. Classification (NCBI taxonomy): domain Eukaryota; kingdom Metazoa; phylum Chordata; class Actinopteri; order Carangiformes; family Carangidae; genus Trachurus; species Trachurus japonicus. Next base: position 19,914 of record NW_028220844.1, on the reverse strand, counting down.
GAGTGATGGAGGTGAACTTGATTTGAGGGAACATTTGCATGTGTGGAGGTGAACGCTGTCGCTAAAATGTCTCATTCCCCACAAAGAGGACGTGATAAAAGCAGTGAAGAAGGATGCTGTTGCCATAGTGATTTTAAAAACGGTCCAAATTTCCAAACGGCAGGATGATGCCCACTGAGTCAGACTATAATTATTACTTAAATAAAGATCAAAATTTTAAACTTGTTGACATTAGCATTTAGCTCAAAGTATAGCCTCACACAGACTCTGGTCTTTGTTGCGTTGTGAAGAGCTTCCTGTCCTCTCTGTTCCTGCCCCTGAACCTCTCACCGCTGGATCCCTCAGCAGACTCCCTCCTCCTCGTACCCAACCTAATTGCTTGATGATGAGTGGCCGCTGATTCGACCCTCCGTCCCAGCCAGCCCTCCGCTGGGTCCGGCTCTCCTCCCGAGCTTATCACTCTCTTTGTCATTCCTGCCGCGGCGCGAGCTTTTTGCGGCGCCGGGCCCGGGCCAGATTAGCTGTCTGTAAGCACCGCTGGAAATCAAATAACAGCTGATAAGAGTAGAAAGAGGGAATAGGGGGGGGGAGCTGGACGTAATGTCATAGCTTTTTCTGTCTGAGTAGATGATTGCAATCAAAATACTGGACAAGGGCTCTGTTTTGGAATTCAATAAGGGGCGCAGGAGAGTTCAGCCTGTTCCCTGAATTTGAAAGTTCTCTCCACAGAGGCAAGGTCGTATATACATATAAAGTGAACGAGTATCAAGAGGGGGAATAAAAATAATAGACTTTTTCTTCACTCCCACTTTCCTGACATTGTGGTGCTTACCTCAGGGCAAAGACAAGCAAAGGCAGCCAATAGCTTTGATGGGAGACAGGTACGACGATAAATATTTGATGTTATTGACGGGTTGTTGTGCTCAGAATGGGAGTCGGTACATCCTGACATTAAAAAAAAAAGGGAGTCTCTCGCCAGCAGACTGACTCTGCATCCGTGTGCATGGTAATCAATGGAAAAGGTGATATCAGGTCTAGAGAGCTGATATTGATCCGATACTTTGATCCAGATATATTTTGGAATCCTGCTGAGTCGGCCTTTTTAAAAAGGATCGTTTTGAATGCATTTAGCCCTGAATGCTGGGGAAACAGTTTAAACACATGCTGCGTGATGTTCATACTGCACAGCATATTTACATAAAAGCATAACTTGCCTTTTACAAGGTAGAGGGTAGGATTTAATTTGTGTTGTTCAAGCTGCAAACATGTAAACAAATATGAAAAACCAAACCCCAGACAGTTTCTGAAACCATCTGGCTGTCATTTATTCCCTCCAACAAACTCTAAACTGCAGGGTTTTTGCTGAGAGGAGATAAGGAGGTGAATTGTTTCCAGTCTGTGTTCAAGTGTGAGGTGGCGTCTGTCAAAGACCGAGGCCGTGTTAATGAGATGACAGCAGCAGCAGCAGCAGAGGTCCAGTAAGTTAGAGCTGCAGAGAGGCCCACACAACGTGAGGGAAAAACACAATCACCCACAAAAAACCCAGCATGTGCAGACACACACTGTCAGGTCAGGAGCTCACTCAGGTTTTCATTTGGGTGCACATGTTAACAGGTTAGTGCTGACACACTGGATCGTCTCATGTTGCAGGTCTGAGAAATTCAGCTTCTCGGGAAAGACCTGTTGCTGTCAAACTGATGACACTGCCACCTGCCACTATGGGTTTCTATATCTAGAATGAGCCTGAATGTGACAGACATAAAAAAAAAACATGTATTTTTGTGCCATTTTCAATGTCATCAAAAATAAATCTGAAATGTCACATCAGAAATATCATGAAAATAAATCAGACACTCTACTAACCAGCAAACTCCATGAAGACAGAGATCTGGTAGTATGCCTGTGTTCCTGGTGTGACTGTGGTCCCCATCATGACTCTGATATAAAACGTCTTTCTACAGTTACACCTCTAGCTCCTGAAGCATATTTTCATCCTGTTTGCCAGATGGATTTTAGGAACTGGTTATCACACAAAGTCACTGTATTCAAATCCTTGCTGTATTTCTCAGCTGTGATGTGCAGGGGTTTATCTGTGGCAGACCTGCTGCTGCTGTATTAGTGCTATTTTAGGAAGAGAGAGTTTTAATTCTCCACAATGTTTCAAAGTAAAAAAATAAATCAATCTGAATGTAGATAGTAAAAGGAGGTCATTCTTTGTTACTGACTACTAGTCCAAAACTACTGGTAGTGGACTATGTTTCATGGCTACACATTTAATGGATTTGAATGTCATTTCCACAACTGGCTGAGGACGGGACAGAGGTCCTTTAAAATCATTGCTTTGAAAATAATGGTGGATCACACATTCACAATTATTGTGACAGGAAAGTGAACTACTCTACAACAATTAGCTTTGATGTTACTCACACTCAACTTTGTTTAGCAACACAGTAACTGATTTAACTTAACTTAAATTAACTTAATCACTGATTTAACTTAACTTCAGTTAACTTAACTTAAAGCAGATATCAGTGGAATGTTTTTGTTAATATAAGTCCTACCCTGGTGAAAAATTAATGTACTAAGTGTACTAAAATTTAGCATACTTTTGTGTACTTCAAGCCGCACTAATCATCATTATATTTCAAGTGTGTTTAAGATTAGTTAACTTGAAGAGTGCTAAATTGGAACAACTAATTTTGTGTTAAGTATATTTAAATTGTAAATAAGTTGTAGAAAAGCTCAACTTAAAGTGTATTTAGTGTACTTTTGTGTACTAAAGTGGAACAACTTAAAGTATATTTAGTGCACTTTAAGTACATGACATTTCATGTACTAATACATGCCTAATTAGTTAAATTAAAGTGTACTTTGTTTGTATTATAAGTACATTAAAATTAGATGTTAGTGTATTAAAATATATACTTAATTATACTTTTGGTATACTACTTTCTACCTTCATGCAAATGTGTTACAAGTATACTAAAGGCTGAAAGACTTGTGGGACTACTTCCAGGTAAAAAAACATACTTTAATGTATTTAAACCACATCCAAATTATAATAATACATTGCAAATAATACAGAAACTTGTACTATCTCTAAATGTATAAACATTTACATATGGCTTTTAAACATTTTCAAAGGAAAACTTTAATAACACATTTTCAAATATTGCTTCTTTCGTACATAGGAAATCGAAAATAGAAATAGGTTTATTTCGGGCAGCAGACCTAAACATTACAAATAAACCTTTAAGGACAATTCCAGGTGAATTCAACTTGGGGGTGTATGTTCCTATCATTTTGGGTCTAAAAGAAGGAATGTGAAGATTTTCAGTTTAATCGCTCCTGTTTTGCGGTAGCTTGGTCTGTCCCCGCATCGCTACGGCAGCAATGAATGGGAGTGGATGCAAGTTCCGCTGGTTAGCCTGTTTACATCCCTCAAAGCCGCATTTTTTTCAGATTTTTTTCCACAGACAGCGTCAGATGGCGACTCAAACATGTACCGAGAAGTTTATTTACTTCAAGCAAGCCGACATGCTTGTAAAACTAGATCTAATTCAAAGTCTTGTGCGAGACCCTGCTGCCGTGCTCGGTGCATTCAGGTGCAGTAGGAGCTACCTTTTGTGTCATAAACACAGGAATATCGACTCTTTACTTGCTTCAAGTGTACATTTTTTTCAACAGACAGCGTCAGGTGGCGACTCAAACATGCGCCGATACGTATTTTTTACTTGAAGCAAGTCAAGAGTCGATATTCCTGTGTTTATGACACAAACGGTAGTTTTCTGACTACCCCTGAATGCACCGAGCACGGCAACAGGGTCTCGCGTGAGACTTTGAATTTAGATCTAGTTTTACAAGCATGTCGGCTTGCTTGAAGTAAAGAAACTTCTCGGTGCATGTTTGAGTAGCCATCTGACGCTGTCTGTGGAAAAAAATTGCGGCTTTGAGGGCTGTAAACAGCCTAACCAGCGGAACTTGCATCCACTCCCATTCATTGCTGCCGTAGCGATGCGGGGACAGACGCAGCTACCGCAAAACAGGAGACGTTAAACTGAAAATCTTCACATTCCTTCTTTTAGACTTAAAATGATAAGAACATACACCCTCAAGTTGAATTTGCCTGGAATTGTCCTTTAAAGAAGGATAAGCAAAACACATGTACATACACAGTGTAACACAATTCTTACCCAGGTAAGTAGGAACATAAAAAAAAAAAAAATTGCAGCTATGTTTGAAAGTTCAAGTCACCTCTTTTTTCAGTCACTCCCAGTATGAAATGTTCAGTCCACTGAGGAAGTGAAGAGGATCTATCCTACCGCATGGTTGAATGTGTTGGATATGTGTATGTGTGTGTGTGTGTAATGAAGTGATGAAAGGATCCAGGTTCTTGATTCTTTGCGGGCACCATATCTCTAGTTGTCCTCCAGGCTGTGGTTCGCCATCAAACGTCTCGATCCAGGCTCCAACATCCGGGTAGGTCCAAGGTTCAAAGGATCCAACAGGAAAACCTGACCTATGATGAGTAATGTCAGAACATTCTCTTAATTCTCTCAACTCTCAATCATGAAATACAATATATAAATCATGTTAAATCCACTCAATTCACAGAGAATATTTCTAACTGAATAAACATTGTAATATGACACCACACCCAATAATATCATAGCAACATTCTCAAAATATCAGAGATTAAGTTATTAAAATAACTTCTCCACATCAATAATATAAAAATAACGTCTTCACATAGTAATAAGCATGCAAATATAACATTAATACCAGTAAGAAGACGTACAGTGTGCACCTTCTGCCATGTCTTAGCATAAAATAGTGACTCGGCGTGCTAAAAACGCAGATACTGTGCTATAAATCATCAGATTTTACAGTTCAGTGTGCAACAAATTCTCAAAACGTCTCATATTGCACCTTCAAAATGAAGCTAGTGCTAGCTTTAACGCTAGTGATTCACACGAGTGGGTAAGGTCTCTGGTATTAGCACTGATTAGCACTGGCGGTTAGCATTTAGCATGGAAAAAAACGATTTCTCACCGATGCGTTTTCTTCTTGGTGGAGATGTCGGGTCCCTCTAGCTTCACTCTCACAGGTCCAGGGCGTCACCGGAGTTATCCCGTAGTTTTTAATCACTTTTATCAACTTTTACTAGTGTCTCCTCTTCACAAGCTAAGTGTCGTGCTCGATGCGGGGCTGCTCGCTCTCCTGACAACGGCTCCGGAGGAAGTGAACCTTGTTCAGAGTAGAGTGCCTAGAGAGAGAGAGTGGCGACAACGGAAGTTCAAAATGCTGGCCGATCACGTGGTCCATGTAGCCTCAGAAAGTTCCCGGAAGTGCTTGGCGGGCAATTGAAAGCAATAGAGATTGCCAGCGTGTCGTCATCATGACGTATTCCCGGCGGGGAACGCAAAGCATTGTGGGAAACTTTGGCACAAACAAACGCGCCAGACTTTGAATTTGTGGAGGCAAGAACGCTAGTTTCAAATATCTACTGCTCTGGTTTGAAGATGCCATCAACCTGCTGTGTTGTGAACTGCAACAGTCGTTCGCACGATAGACAGGGCAAAAAGTTACATTTAGTACCATATAAGTAAGGGATAATGTATAGTTCGGAGGTTGTTATGGAGAAATAAACCCCGACAGGTTGTATGGAACCCGGTTTCATTCAACATGAAGGGGTTTATTTCTCCATAACAACCGACCAACTGTACATTATCCCGCTTATTACACGGTTTACGAGTGAAATAATTAATTTGAAACATAATGTTGATCAAAATACGACTTTCATCGATTTAAAATTGCATTTAGCGAATCTGCAAGACCGGGTCACTTCCGCTGTTTTGCCGAGCCTCCTCCCGTTCGTGCATTTGAAGCCTTTGATAATCAATCAGTGGATCGATAGATGACCATACACGTGTTAAGATGTGTGTATTGTGTGTAGTCGTATCTGTCATAAACAAGAGATTAACTTTACTGTTTACGGGGTGCGTTTGTGTCGCGGAGCCGCGGTGCCACCGAGACGAGAGGAGAGCTGTGACACCGGGTCAGAGGCTCTGATCAGCAGGTTTGGTTTCCAGCCACGATGTGGAAGGAGCCTCCACTCTCCTTGTAACAAGTTACAAGTCATTTATCTAACATCACTATTAGTCCGACGCTGTTTAATGACGGTAAAAATGAAACACAAGGTAAATATCCTGCATAGTTTCTCTTTTCTGTGCTGCGCTGATCAGAGCGGCGTCCCTAGCAACGGTCTGTTATACGTGACGAAGGTCCGTTATACAGAAATAACAGACCGCAGAACGCAGCACTGGACCAATCAGAGCAGCATTTAATAGAGCCGTGTAATAATTATATATATATGGGTGCTGGAAGTTGGGCAGCAGGTTAATGTCAGCGGACCACACCATGTTCATAGGGATCCAGCCCTTTGATTGTCTTTATTTTGTCCTCGTATCGTTTATTTGCGGCTGGATTTAGTTTTAGGCGGTATGGTTCTTTGTTGTTTTCCTTTGCCCGCTGCATTGTGCCAGTTAATTCTGTTTTTTATTGTACTTTTGTTATTATTTACATTGTCCATGTCTAGCGCGCTATGTAGATCGGGGGAAATTGGCCAAAGATACCCACAATCCTTTGCGTTTCTGATGACGTTGCCGCCCAGTTGGTCACGTGTCTTGGCAATCTCTATAGGAAAACCCCGATAATTGCTAAATAACGGTCAATAAATGCTTTGTTTTGCGGTATTTATATGCTTGTGTTAATTACTTTTAACTCTGTTAAGTTTACTAAACCTGTACAGTCATCGACAGCAATAAAATCGTAGCATTTTCTCTGTTTTTATCAAACTTTCAGACTTGAATGAGGCAAACTGACAGGTCACTCACATGTCTGGACTCAGTTCTGCATAATGATGACAACCGTGTTCAAATAGGAAATCCATGCAAATGCTAAAATTTGATTTGAATTCATTGTAAATACACGTAATTCTATCACTATTTGTTAACTATTCTTCTTATTAGGCTATGCTTGTGTTGCTTTGAACTCTGTTAACTTTACTAAACCCGTACAGTTGTTGATAGCAATAAAACTAATATTTCCTCTTTTTTTTTTACTTTCAGACTTGGTTGAGGCAGAGTAACAAGTGACTATGATTTGACAATTGACTACACAACAGCATTATGATGATAACTCTAATAGAAAATCCATGGCAAATAAATTAAAGTTTAATTTTAATTCATTGCAAATATATGGAATTTTATCACTATTTGTTAACTGTATACTTATCCCAAACTTACTGTACTCAGTGATGCATAATAAAACACAGAGTCATGTTTTACCCAGTGCACTTAATATCACAATAAATTCCTTAAAAACAGATCTACAGAAGTCAAACAGATCAGCATGTCAAGCTGTTTGCGTCCTTTCCGCTGTGTTGTCCTTGAATATAGTCTTCACCATGGTATGCTGTGCTGCACGGGGATGCTCCAGTCGCTTGGAGAAAGGCCTGCACATGTATGGCTTCCCCAAACACAGGGACAGGAGAAAAGCATGGCTGGCTAAAGTCAGAAGGAGCAATTTAAACACCTAGATTTCAACAACAAAAAAATATGCGAGGTAATCATATTCAAACAATTTGCTCTTTCACACACTTTCAAATACCACGCCACTGGGAAGTTTAATATTTTTTTAATTAACAGAGCAGAACAGGAAAAACAATGCAAGAAGAATCACAGAATCACAGCTCCTAAAACAGTAGCAACAAGCAACAATAGCAACAAGAGAGGGCAGAATCCATTGGGCTACATGTAATAAATGTCACCACCGACATGGGTAGCCCTAAGCAGGCCATGTGGAAATCCTTTGGGGTTGAATAAAACATAGGTGACACATCCAGCAACACCAGGCAGGCATTTCTTCTTCATGGCTGTTGTCCCACATCTGGTGAAACAGTTAACACATAAGAGACATGTTACATCCTTGTCATCATCACTCCTATAAGATCTTTGGTCCTCTTCAGTTCTCCTGATGTAGCTACAGCATCAATGTCTATGATTATTGATTAACTATTTTGCTCTGGCCCATACATTCTTCATTTATAAAATATATATATATATATTTCTAGTTATAGCTGACATAGTCAAAAAGGTGATCACTCTCTGGCGAGTGAGACTATAGTAGATGCTGCTGTGCTGGGGTGCATTACATTCAACAGTGTTCCTCTCCATTAAAATACTTGAAGGCAAAATATGAGCAACAATTGTTGAGATAATGCAGTCCAACACACAATGATCTCAACAAATAACATAAAGTACAATGAACACCTCTCTGATGTCAACAAAAACTGAACATGTATAAAATTTATGAAAGCAGAATTTATGGCACAGCTGGTATACTGCACTGCATGATGTTGCACAGGTGTATCAAATAATATGACCAATAGTTTACTAATGTTTAGTATGATTACTTGAGAACATGTCATGGCTAGATGTGTATTTTAATCAGTCAGTGGTTTAAAAAATAAATTAGCAAATCAGAACATTTTCCCATGTTTGAGACAGCAGTCCAGAATGTCCTCATATCATAAACTTCACCCATCTTTCCGCAGCCTCAATGATATTAATTTTATGTTTAACTGCAATCACACTCCCTATACATTAACCTCGCTACTAGTCTGACAATTGACAGCGTTGGATTAAGTTATATTTAGAGAACAGAATTACATTTAGCAGCCTGTTGCATGTGTTGCTATCGTTAGCCAGAGTGCTAGCCTAAACTTTTATCTGTTAATATTCTCTAAATATTCAAATCTAGACGGGGATAATCCGCCAACATACTTAATTACTCATGTCGATTTAATTCAGATGCACTACTGATATGAAAATGCCATTGTTTAAACATTTTACCTTGAACAAGTGCTGCTCCGACCAGCTGCTCCATTGGAATACATTGAGCGGCGGTTAGCTTATGCTAACTTCCGGGAACTTTTGAGGGGCTCCATGCGCCGCCATTGCTGTGAAAAAACTGAACCATTGCAGTGAACGGAGGTGGCGCCACTCTCTCTCTCTAGGCACTCTAGTTCAGAGCAGGTCAAGGGGCGGGAGCTTCTTCCCGATTGGCTGACAGCTCATCTCCAGCCAATCTCTTTCAAAATAAACGTATAAAAAAATATTTTATCACCGTTCAATTTCTTTTTATAGGTAAGTATCTGTTTTTAATTATTAACATAACTTAGTATTTATTAATTAACTTTTTAAATATGAATTCAGCTGTTTTAATATGCAATCAACTAATTTTTAATACAGACTTTTAACCTTGGTTACAACAGACATTATAACATTAAAACAATGTGCTTAAAGGGATATTTCAACATTTTGGCAGATTTGCCCGTTAATCCCTAGTCTTAGGGATAGGGTTCGTTACTTTTACTGTAATTGACGGTAACCTACAAGCTGTTTTTAGATCGGCGGGGCAGAGACATGAGCTGCTCAGCTACCGCTACGGAGACTATCAAACACACAATCCAACAACTCTACAACGCTCTTGTGGATGATTGTTAAGTGTTAATTAAGTGTATTGTTTCATGTGATTTCATGCGTGTAAGGTTGTAGCCTATCTTTTTTTTTTTTTTGCCAAACACACAGCACAAAATTTAATAAACGGGTTTAGGTGCATAGGCTAATACCACTTTCCAAAATGTCCTGAAGTAGGCTACAAGCATAAATAACTTCACTTTATAATTAAACTCAAATGTAACTTAAAATACACTCAAACTTAATATTACAGTGTTGATATTAAAATGTATACTTTCAAAATATGTTATCATTGTATTTTACAATGACAATTTTAGCATACATTTTAAAATATATCAAAAGTATGTGTGAAAACAAATTTCAAATAAGTACACTTTAGAAATTACACATAAATTTCACTTTAAGTATATTTTAGTTTAATATATTTCTATAAAGTGTAATATAGTATAATTATTTTCAAGTGTGTTAAAAGTGTTAGCGTGAAAGTGTGATGTTAGTGTAATTTTTATATATTTATATAAAGTACAATTTGTATAATTACATTTTCAATATACTATTCAAAATACGAATATACTTGAAATACAATAAAGTACACTTTTTTTTCACCAGGGTAAATAGTCCTATTTTCCGTCAGCAATCACTTACATGAAGTATTTCAGCCTAAACACGAGTCTCTCCGTCACTCTGCTCTGCTGTAACCCGAGGAGAAAATTTTCCTTGTGGGATACAAGTGTTATCCAATGAGGGGAGAGAACGGCATGAAGGGCTGTGTGTGCAGCCAAGGGATGCGCGTGAATGTGGTGACGTAGCACGAGGACCAATTGATGCCTGACAAGGGCGGGGGCTGCTAACTCATGGTGCGTTCAAGGAAACTCGTACTTTGTGTTTTTCCTTCCTGTGAAGTCATACCAGTTCGATCTGGTACGAGTTCACGGGTCGGAAGTTACGAGTGGCCGTTATAGGGAACTTTCACAGACAACAGGACGGTAAAAACACGAGCTACGGGTTACCTGGAACGCTACCAAGTCGTAGTTGTGACTTGAAGCTGTAACTTACGGTTTCAAAAGCCTGCCTTGAACACAGCATTAGCCGAAACGGCCGTGCCGCTGATATCTGCTTTAACTTCAGTTAACTTAACTTAACCTTCTAACCAGCTATGTAGTAGTTATGTTGAGATCATGGAAATAAACCCCTGGAGCTATTTTGAAAGTACTGATGTGGTCATTGTCATGTTGTATAATTCCTTGTTGTAACTAAATAGAAATTCAAAAACTGAAATATCAATTATGTTTGATTCCATCAGGTCAGTCAGGTTAATCTGAGCCGAACACTGGCCCCGACCAAGGTCCAGGACCAGTTTTCTTCTGTCTCATCTTATTCTTTAACTTCTCATACAATTTCTCATAATTCTTTACCTGCATAAGATATTTTCTTGAGTCTATAATTCTAAAACCCTGATGATACTCTCAGCTAAAACTGAGTACACGTGAAGGATGAGTTATGGCCTGAAGGATGAGTTATGGCCTGGATATCCTTTGTGCACCTGTTTGATGCGCACGCAGGGTCCTTTGAACGCACCCCGCTGCTTCCCAGGCTGAAGAGGAAAGGGGTCAGGCTTAAATTAAATTAGCGTCAGAGTGCTCGTCCGCTGGCTGCTCCCCGCCGGAGCTCTGGAGACTGCAAAGCTGCTGTCACCCTCTTATCATCGCAGGGTGGTTAAAAAGCAGAGCCATATGTGTGCGTCAGTCTGTATGAAGTACTATATCTTATCTTTTTGTGAAGATCTGGATTCATACCACAGCTCCAGATGCTCCAACAGCAGACCTCTGCGGGAAATTGCAGGGGCCATTTTTCAAGTGGAAAGCCTCGTGTTTGCATTTTAGTCGGTGGCTCTGCAGCTCCGAGTGCCTCAGAGAACACACGAGCAGCACAAAGCCTTGAGGTCTAACTGTTGTAATGATTGAGGAGGCTTTAATTTGAAAATCACTTTAGCAACTTAACAAACACATTTGAAGATGAAGGACGTTAAACCCAAGCAGATTATGGCGCTGACATACTGTACCGACGGTGCAGTTTGGGATTTAACTTGTAAAGCAGAGCACCTGAGCTGCAGAGCTTTATCAGTAATCACAACTGACATTAAATGAAAAAAAATAACATTATCGTCTTGGCCTGTGCGGCAGTTCTGGGAGAAGATAGAGAGGTGAAATGGATAAAAAAAGTAGGAAGAGAATGGTGGAGATGGAAAGTGAATCAAAGAGATGGAGGAAAAAAAACTTGTCCTCATAATACGTCTTAAAATAGGGGAGGTTGCCCACGCAGACACTTTGCTCCTGGGTACTTGGCTCTGATTTATTTATTTTGTTTGTGGTAAGGAGCGATCCACTGGGGATTGTATAAGGGGAAAGCCCTATACCTGGCCCTCAGGCTCTCTTTATGCGGCTAAGGCAGCAATAACTCTAAATTTAAACCCCCTGATTTTTTCACATCGTTATCACTCTGACTCCTTTTTTTTTTTTTTCCGAGAGTGTGAACCAAAAGCGACTGCACACAGTTTGGTTTCCCAGTGGCTGGAGTGGGTTTCAAAGCCCAGAGAAAAAAATCACAGAGAAACCTTGTGATCTGAGTTGTGTAAAGCCTCTGGACAGTGGAGGCCTGTGGGACTGCATAGTGATGTGATAGAGGAATGGCCGCGGACAGTCAGATCCAGTGCGATTTCTGTTTTTTTTAACATTCTGTTTATTGGATTTTTCCATATTCAAGTGTTATAGTAACTCCTTTTCTTCATTTGTTTTATTTCTCATTTATTTATTTTTTCTTCGCCTATTCTATGTTACAGTGCTATAATTTCTATTTAAGTATATTTCTGTAGAGATATACCAGTAATGGGATCCAGATTTTTTATCAAATTCACGGGTAGTGTTCACATCTCCGGGCTACCACAGAAAAAAAAGAAAAAAAAAAACAACACATGGGGCTGGCAAGGTTAGGACTATTGACGAGAAGGAACGAGAGAGAAAGCAGAGAGATAGCCTCTGAAATGAGTGTGTGCTAAGTGGAGGAGAGATGAAAGCTGAGGTTCAGGGATGCGCTGGATACACAGCAGAATCAAAGAGCGAGAAATGAGGATAGTGAAACAAAGGCTGGAGGAAAGCAGAGGAAGGCAGAGGCCTCCGCTCCGTCTGATGTCAGAGTGTGGACGCTGAAGTTGGAGGCCTCGTTCCACAGTCCTTGACTCATCAACAACAGAAACAAGTGGCAGTGTCAGAAGACCATGTGGCTATTTAAAGTTCCTTCTGTAGATCCTCTGCTGCAGTGCTTTTACCAGGACCCGACTACAAATATAATGTGTCCAGATCAGATTAGAGGACGGTGGAGGTTCAGGTTTATGATGTGTCTTGGCTATAAAGTTCATCCTTAGGTCACGATTAACAAGTCAGAGTGCTCAACTTTACATTTCAGGTTTCAACTAAACCACATTTGTCTGTCACTACCAAACAAAGTATTTCCCATATTATAGTCTGATGAATCATGAATTTAGTTGGAATGATCATTTTTCATTCCATTTTTCAGATGTTGATGATTTTTGTTGGGTTGTATCAGTCATGTTCCTTTATGACTGGAGCATGGTTTGTTGGGTGGGTCATCTCTGTGGCAACACAAAACTTATGGTACAAACAATTCAAAACAATGTTGGTATGCTTCCTGGCCTCTTGGTATCCATCTTTTTTTGTTATATGGAAAAGCCCAATAACAACACTGAATACAAAACGATGTCATAACAACTTTTGTCATTTGTCTCAAAGGCCCCATGAAATGAAACATGTATTTTCCCAGCTTTAATCTTGTATGTCCACTTCCATGGTTCATTTATCTCTGAGCCTATCTAATCCTACAGGTGCAGTCCACACTATTGGCTACTGTAGATGTCAATCAATTTCTGCAAAGTCCCTCCCTACCAGTGTGTTTGGAAATGTGTGGAAACGTGTGATCATGTGGAACTGAATGGTCTTCAGAGAGAAGTTTCAGGCATCTTTAAGACACGTTGAAGATTTAAATCTCTTTCGATTCTCTTGTTTACATCTTTTTGCAAGACCATGTGGTGACCAGTACAGTTTTAACTGTATCATTGGCTCTGCGTGAGTGCAGTAAGCCCAGTCTACTGTATGTTAACCATTTCAACTTAAGTTGCGCCTTGTACTTGATTTACAACAGCATAACTGTTTGCAGTATTATCAAATAGACACATATGAAGGAATTGAAGTGGATTCAGTGTGACACAACCCTGCTGATCTATGATTATAAACCCACAGCTGACGGTACATCACCAGTGAAAGCATCACATTAACCACACACTAAAAGAGATTGGTTGATGCTCAAACAGCACTGACAAAGTGGACCTCCTCTGCCTTTTGCATTGTTCTAGCAGCACCTCAGTCTTTCTCCTCGCCAGTTCCTGATTAGCGATTCCTTTTCAGAGCAGCCTCTCGTGGACTGGCATCCCTTGCTACCTTGGATTTTTGTGATGTAGCCAAAATCAATGTGAGTAATACCGCGCCAGAATATGGGTGCAGAGGGAACAGAAGATAGGAACAATCATCCAAATGAATTACTACATTTCCACATAGACACCAGGCTTATATCTCTTGTTATCATATGAAGCCCTTTCAGTTGCACCAGGACATAATAACAACATGGATTTAGAGAGCTGTGTAGGTGTTCCTTTAAAAAAAAAAAAAAGAATCTACTACTGCTGTCATAATCTTTTGTTTAAAATAGATTTGAGGCTCATGATTGCAACACTAAAATAATCCTAAAACACATGTGCAGAAACATGAATCTGCCACCAAAACCACGATAGAAGTAAAAGGTATGGTAAATGAAGTGGCTGTGCAATAACATGCAGTAAAAGATCAAAGCTGCGCTACTGGCAGGAAACATGTTAGACCATGAGCAGCATGTAAAGCTCCATTTCAAACGGGGGATTCATCATATTCACAGATTAAAAAGATACAAGATTTCACTTTCACTTTCAAGCAGACACAAGAACCACCGCTGTTCTACTCACACACACTTTCATATCTGTGCGACACACACACACACACAACTTGGTTTAATCATAAATACCAGTGGCTCTTGTTGCCGGAGCCAAGTTATGTCCTTAAATCCCGAAATGAAACAGCTGCTCAACAGCTTGCGTATGAAATAAAACTAAAATAATAAAGGAGAATAGAGCATTCAAAAATAATCAAACCTGCACGCATCAATTTTATATTACAGACGATCAGATTAGTGAGAGTAATGTGAAATAGGCCAAACATAGTATGAATGATCACTAAATCTACTGTAACTTCTTCTTGTTAATGCTAATGAGCGTAGCATTTAGCAGCCAAAGTGATAGGATACACAAGGGTCAGAAACATAACTTCAGAAAAGCATCAATGTTGCTTTATCTACTGTATCTATATATTTTCTTACTAACTTTATTTATATAGCGCTTTTCTAGTCTCTAGGACCACTCAAAGCGCTTTACATTGTTGTCACATTCACACACATTCATACATTGGCTTGAAAGTGACTCACTCACACACATTCACACACCCGATGACACATTAGGAGGCAAGTGTGGGCTCAGTGTCTTGCTCATGGACACTTCAACATGCCCCTGGTTAGTGAACAATCCGCTGTATATCATGAACCACAGCCGCCAGTCATGTGCACCATTGGCCATAACACTTGTTGCCATTATTATGTTGTTTGAGATGTTCCAAATAAAAAGGTACCTCTCTCAGTGACTTTAGTGATCGATGTCCAGTGTCTGCACTGTTCTCAATAATTTATATGTAACAAGTCTAGATGGGACGGTCTTTGTGTCTGGATCTGGATCTGGTCCTTGTTCCACCTATTACAGTATAGGGACCTTATATGTTAAAGTTCAACATTTTGGCAAATTGGCCATAATCCCTATAGTAATAGCAGTAGGTTTGTTACCTTTGATTGCAAGCTGATTTTAATTGTGAGCTGCTCAGAGCTATGCTACGGAAGATAATGGAATTTCTTGGTTTTCCTCATCAAACTCATCAAATACACAATCCAACAACTCCATTCATGCAAAACAGTTGTGTCCCATTGGAGGCATTTGGCGTTCTGCATTTACCTCTAAAACAACTCTGTCTCGTAACATTCCATTATTATCTCATAGTGTGGTGAATGTGCAGGTCACAACTTGTCCACCAGAGCGTTTTGGAGTTGTTGGATTGTGTATTTGATGAGTTTGATGAGGGAAACCATGAAATCCCATTTAATTAGCCTCTGTAGTATAGCTCTGCCCAGCTCATGGCTCTGCCGTTCTAAAAATAGCTTGCACCGACAAATAAAGGTAACAAACCTACTGCTATGACTACAGGGATTATGGCAATGAGCCAATTTGCCAAAATGTTGAACTATCCCTTTACGTACGTTGTGATGCCGTATATAAACCAAAAAGGTCAATTAATGTTGTACTATTAGTTGTGTGGCTTATTAATCAAAACATATGTACATTAAAAGATGAGTGTAAAAGAGTAAATGGTATCATAACACAACATAGAGTGATACATGGCCGTATTAAAGGTCACATGGTGTTATTGGAACAGTCAGTGATAACTGCAGTGTATTATACAGACTGAAATGTATTTGCTGACATGGATTCCTGATATTGTGAGACAGTTGCTAGGTGGCTGAGGAGTCAACATGCCAGTCATAGTGCTTCTCTAGCTGCTCAAGGCTATTGACCGCTGATCCATGGGACACATTGAGATGGTCAGGGTCAATATCTCTTAACGGTCGCGCTAATGCCGGATCGATAACCCAGTGGCTTCCCCCAGCTTCCCTAAGAGCCGACACCGATCGATCGCCGCAACAGAGCCAAGTCGACTGCAGCGGCGCTAATGTCAGTCAGCGGGAACGGCTGAGCAGCAGCTGTATCGGGGTAATCACCTTCAGATATCCGTAATGTGGAAACGATGGCTGCCGTTTAGACGTGTCTGGTCAGAGAGATGCCCGGATGACAAGCAGCTGTGATGCAGCACAGCCCCGCCCTGCTGGCAGGAGAAGGAGCCGCTCGTCCAAACAGATCCGATAACACGGACACGTCTGACAGCACATTGTTCATCTGGCTGCATCTGTTACTGTGTTTATTTTCACAACACTGCTGTCGGATGTTAAAGGAGAGTGTGGGAATGATTTGTTTCAATATTCAGGGGAGAGAGGTGTGTTTTAGATTGTATTGAGCTATATATCTGACTATCCTCTCAGATCCATTAAGGTAAAACTCCCTCCACTCCTCCATTGTATTGGCATTCTGATAGGTAGCATCCTATTTAGTCCATCTGACCCGCTTCCTTTTTCCACCTCTATACCTAAACAACGCATTGCAAAGTAAAACATCAATGCCTTGTCTGTGGGGACAGAACAGAGTGAGGGCCAGAGTGAGCTTTGAACCTTTAAAAGCTTCCTGTGAATAACACCAAGATCAATCCCCACCAAAATAAATGAATAAATAAATATATGAGTTAAATAAATGAATAAAAAAAAACAAAAACAAAAAACAGCACGCATACAAACACAGTTGAGAATCCACATGAAAACACACACACATAGACTGCCATACCGCTGGGAGGCTCCTGCCTGCTAGGATGCTAAACCGGCTGAGAGATGTTCACCACGGCGGGGTGATGCTAAATTAACCACACTCTAAATACACACACCGAGTACACACACACACACACACACTAACACAGCCACCATTTTGTGTTGTCTCGAGTAGCCCCGCCCACCACCTGCTTGAGCCACAGTCAGACCCAGATCGAGATGAAGAGTCAGAACCAGAGACTGAACTCATCAGAACTGTATATACTGCATAGTTACTGTAGCATCTTTTATGTGTTAGCTGTCTGCAGCAGGAGAATAATGGCGTTACTAACGGCACTACTATTTTCTGTAACGAGTCAAAAAAGTTAAGTTTTCCCCTGTTACAGCGCCGTTACTGTTACTGACAATAAAATGTGCCGTTACTTGACTCAAGAATTCCTGTCACAACATAAGACACCCATTAAAGCGTACATTATACGTTATATACACTTTTTTTTTTCGGCCCATCAACTCGTCGTAAAAAAGCCGTTTATCTTGAACTACCCAACTCACTCAGTATTCCGGCCTGAGTGAGTTGGTTAGTTCCAGATAATCGGGAGGTTAGGGGAGCGAGTCCAAGTAATTTGACATATTTGAGCATTTTATAAAAAAGTAACACAATAGTTACTTTTCCTGGAAAAAACACATGAACTTCACATGTGATTCACATGTTATTTGCACATGGGAAACATGTGGTTTTGGCCCAATTTTATGTGAATCAAATGTGAATTCCGATGTGTTACCATAGAGCACATGTGTAAAACATGTTACCACATGTGTGAATTCACATGTGATTCACATAAATTTTGGCCAAAACCACATGTTTCCCATGTGCAAATACCATGTGAAAAAAAACACGTGATTATGAATGAATCACATATGAAGTTCATGTGTTTTTTCTGTAGTAATTCAGTTACTTGTTGGGGAAAGTAACTAGTAACTTTAACAAATTACTTTTTAAAAGTAACATGCCGAACACTGGCTGTCGGTTCGCTTGTAAAGACAGTATTGGTGGTTCCACCTGATGTTGACCCTCCTCTCTGTACTGACAAGGTTTCAGCTTTATAACTGTCCCAACAAGTTGACAGGATTGATTCCTTAGGTTTGTGATGTAAGAAACTCTGGTTGTGTTTATGCGGCTGTCATTGGTTCACTGTGGTGAAGACACTGAGTAATAGTGATGACTGAGTACTAAGTTCATGCATGATGTAAGCTGTCTATAAGCTGCTCTGTTCTTACAAAGAAAGAAAACAGCAAAAAGAAAGAGGGAGGACGTTGAAAACGAGTCCCACACATTGAAGCCTGAGGGAAATATGGTTCTGGTCCTGCAGATCTTGATCATTACCTCTTTTTTCCTCCCTCCCTCCCCGTCCCATACACACACTCACACATACACATGCGCACAGAAACACACTCCACCCACTCACAAGCTCACTCTCACTCTAAAGTACACTCTCGTGCACTAGTGGGAGCGAGGGAGTTCAAAAGTACAACTCATAATCACACATGCTTTTGTGCATGATCAAACACACACACACAGATACACACACACTCACACTTGCAAACACACGTTCACCTCTCCCACTGTGCTGCACCGGTACAGCAGAGCCTTTTGCCACCTCTCCCTCCAACGCCGCCGTCAAACCTCCGAGTGCATCCACATCTGCGTCTCCGAGGAGCGGGGCTGCGTTCCAGACTAACAGGTCTCCTCGACGCTCGCCCGTGTTCAAAGTAAATGTGTTTTCCTTCTTCCTTTACAGCCGCAACCGTGTGTTTACATCTGCGTGTGCCCCGGATTCTAAATAGAGCATGTAAATGGACGCATATTTTCACACCCTTCCCACCCACATTATCACCTCTGTCTCTGTGGCTTTGGCGTGCTGCAGAGCCGCCTGCATTATAGAAGATCTACTCCTCTCTACATGTGTGTGTGTGTGTGTGAATGTTTATTGAGACACTTATCCCTGCATCAGCTGGCCTCTGTGCCAACCACCAGCCAGCTGTCACTGTCACACACTCACACACACACACTTACAGTAGAAACATATGCTGACCCCTCCGCTCACCAGATGTGTGCTATACCACTCCCCAGGGCCGCCCAGATTATTACATGTATCGATTGAGTTGTGGTACTTATGGGGCTACGAGCCAAACGTGGTGCAACTTTAAGAACCGAGTTCCACTTTTGATTAAAAGGAGGTCGACTGAGGTCCCGGTCCGTCCTGGTGTCAGGGGTCACACACACCACAGGGCCTGAGAGGGGCTGAGACCAGGCCGCATGGTCTGTTCCTGGACCAGGACCAGCTGGGGTCGTACAGAAGCAGCCAGGACTGCTGTGATACATGATCAGTGGTGCTGGATCAACATGCTAGAGGGGCCGGGGGGCCAAAACCATCTGTGGCCCCATGTTCGCTCCTCATTCTTTCTTTTATCTGTGTGTGTATGTGGTTACTGTAGCTATATGAGGTTTGCATAATAACAAGGCAACTTTATTTACCTTTCATATAGAGGTCTAGACTGGGCTCGTAATGTTATTTACATCCCCACAGTGGCAAGACAAACTTTACTTTAATGAGAAGAAACCATGAGAACCAGGATCACACAATGTATCACATAGAGATACAGCATATAGTAATATTAATATATTATATTACTATATTACATTATATATTATAAAAATGTCAGGAAATGCTTCACACTT
>NW_028220843.1:0-3838 GCF_045865225.1 Trachurus japonicus | reverse complement strand
GGAGTCATCACCTGGTTTTTTATGTATCCAATCCCCCTTAAATTGCTTTGAATCAGTTCTTAAAACTTATTGGAAACAATTTTTTTTTAAAAATTCAAACATAGAGCTTGTTCTGACACTTTTTCATATGGCAACTTTCTCTCGTGAGAGTAGGCGCGAGGTTTTGACTAGTCCGGATGCTCATTGTATTAATATGTAATGAGGCGCGCGTTGATTGGACGCAGGGAGGACAGAGCCGGAATGGTGGCTGGCCCTGTGGGCTACATGCAGGCTGTATTGGAAACCGCATACTATGCTGCTCTCTGTCGTGTACCGTTACCATGTTATAACTTCATAAAATAAAACAAAATTGTATCGGTTCATTGTAAAACATGTATTTATTGATGCAAATGTGGTGATTTCTGTACGTAGGCTACAGAGCCCCGGTGCAAAGCTGCTGTGTGAAGCTTCACTTTTCATTCAAACAAACTAATACGACTGCCACAATTGTTAGATTTCATCAATGAGACAAACATTTATCTCCTTAAAAGAATTGAACCAGTCGGCGGTAAACCTCTACAAACCTGCGGGTAAGTTAATTAACGACCGTTTCCTCCGTGGGCATGACAACGTAGCTGCAGCGGGTTGCTGACGAGTCACTCTCCGCTCCTCTGCCTCGCTGGGGCTTCACTTCTCCCAACGCGAAGCAAACTTCTAAGCCGTCATTTGGATAAACTAACCGCACATTGGGGATCTAAACCCTTACTTTCTCGCATGAACAAATATTAAAACTTAATAAATTAACGACCCTTTCCTCCGGCGGCACGACGACGTTGTTATCGGCCGGCTAAACGAGCACTGCAGGCGGGTTGAGGAGGAGTACTCCTCCGCTCCTCTGGTGCTCACTGCAGCTGGCTGCACCTCACTTCTCCCAACGCGGAGCTAACTTCTAAACAGCCGTCATTCGGATAAACTAACCGCACATTGGGGATCTAAACCCTTACTTTCTCGCATGAAAAAATATTAAAACTTAATAAATTAACGATAGTTTCTTTCGGCGGCATGACGATGTCGTTCGGCCAGGTAAACGAGCGCTGCAGGCGGATTGAGGAGTCACTCCTCCGCTCCTCTGGTGCTGGCTGCACCTCACTTCTCCCAACGCGGAGAAAACTTTAAACAGCCGTCATTTGGATAAACTAACCGCACATTGGGGATCTAAACCCTTGCTTTCTCGCATGAAAAATTATTAAAACTTAATAAAGTGACGAAATAACAGCGCTACAGTGGGAAATAAAACAACCCGTAATGGCGGCGCGGCAGAAGGGCAGAAGTTGGGTGGTGGAAGAGAGGTGTGTTTATGAAAGCAGTCGCCACGGTGACGTCACCGTAGGCGCAGAATCGAAATCTCGTAATTTTGTGGTGTGCAGCCTCATGAGCTACTCTGGCTTAAACAAAGAGCCCAAACCAAAAAACTCAGCCACTTTCAAACCCCAGGTTTTCAGGCAAGTTTCCACTGAGGTCCAACACCAGTATACATGTTTTAACAAGGAAAAATGCGATTTCCGGGTGATGACTCCTTTAAGCAAGTAGGGGTGGGGGTAGTGTGATGTAGCTATACCATGTGCTGAATGTCTACACGCTGCTTTTAATGTAACCATACTGCACCTGTGTGTGTGTGTGTGTGTGTGTGTGTGTTATGTGTGTTATGAGAGCTGGGGTGTGTCCTTCAGAACAGATCATTAAGAACATGAAAGTGCTCCTGCACTAAGGCTAATGAGTGGAATGAAAGCTAGCTTTAATTGTTGTCCACAATGGCTGCGTTATTTCATTAGAACTAATTACCCTGTCAGCCATGCCAGTGGTGAGGCTGACCACCACACACACACACACCACTCTGATACAGCCCTGTTTAGCACAAATTCAATAGTCTTGGTCAATGCCAATGAGCTGATGAACAAGAGACAAGCAGGATGTAGTGGTGTGACTTGTGGTCACTTTTTTTTGTCACTTTCAGATGATCTTTTGTCAAAACAAGAGGGAAGAAATATTTCTCAGAGTTACAAAAGGAAGGATAGAGTTTGAGAATTTTTAGGATAGGTTCAGATTGCTCATTTAAAGGAGACATGTTACGCCCCTTTCCACAAATTAAAATAGTTCCCAGGTGTCTTAAAGACATGTCTGTGACATGCTTTGGTCAAAATACCCCAAGGATCAAACATCACAGCTCTTTTCATCCTCTCAAAACAGCCCTGTTCAGAACGGCTGGTTTCAGTGCCTGTCCCTTTAAATGCAAATGAACCACTGCTTGCCCCACCCCTTCTACCAGTCCCAGGTAGAGGTGGTATTATGCAAATTCGAATCCTAGTTACATCACTGGAATACAACTGAGGGAACAGCTCGTAAAACCACGTGGATTTTAACCTAGGGAGTCTGAAAAGTGATACTTCCATAATATGTCCCCTTTAAAAAAGAAAAAAAAACATCAAATCAACATCTGCCATAAACAAACATCAACTCCAACAAACATGTTTACTGTAGTCATCATCCCATCAGGGCTCAAACATCATACTGTGATTATCTGGATGAATTTCTGACCAGATTTTCAACTATGTAGCTTTAACCTGGCATGAAGGTGTGACTGCTTGTTCTTGTAACCACTCAACATGAACATAACTCAAGTCACTATTGTTCCAGTACAGTTAATAAAGTATGTACATGAAGACCTGGTCAAAAAGACACAAGGCTCTTGACAGAGGAGATTCCTCAAGAAAAGTAGTGACTTCATGAAACGCAACAGTGTGTTAAGGCGGGCTTACACTGCACGACGATTCGTCTGTTCACATCTCAAACTGCACAAGCTTCCCTCTTCAGTCCTACGTCTCAGATCAGTCTCAGACCTTCACTAATTGCACGTCATTCTACGATTGCTATCCACCACGATTACCCTGCGATGCCGCTGAGATTTGTGCTGCTCTATTATTGCTCGATTGTAAACCTCAAATTAATTGACATTGGTTCCTGATATTGGTTCCTATATAGCAGAGTCCATGTGGAAGATCAGACCGACAAACACACAGATAGACAGCGCGCATCACCTCCAAGGCCGCTGCTGCTGAGAGAGAGAGAGAGAGAGAGAGGCGCTACTCTCTCCAGCCAGCTGACGTGTAGCTCACCTGCGGCTGTCAGAGGAGCCTCGCTAGTTCTCTCTCTCGCCTGCACTTTGTTTAAAAGTTCAACATGTGAAGATCTAACTACCATCTGCACACTGGTCAGCTGAGCCAGAGCACAGTGGACGTGGCTGGTGTGTAGGCTCGCTATTTTATACTGTAACGGCAAGAAAACATTCATTGCTGATTGTCTGATAGTGTGTGTACATTTGTCGGGCTGATTTTCCATCACGGACTGTGCTGCATTACTGATCATCACCCGGTCACCCTGTCTCTCTACAGCTGTGGTCTAACTTCAGCTTGTCACTTCCCTGTCCCTCCTCTCTCTGTCTGCCCATTTTAACTCCATCTGACGAAGTTCAGCATCACATTCAGGTTCATAAAGGCTCTGTGCTCTGTGCTAAAACAATCTGTCATAGTAAAAACTTGTCGTATGTGCAGAATCGTGACGTAGCACCCCATACATTGTCCGTCACGACGAGAAATTTTCTGGCATGTCAGAAATTAATCGGGAGGTCGGCGACTCGTCTTTAGGACGTCGGGACGTGACGCAGAGCCTCACTAACCATACGTCCCGATTATGCTCACGACCCCGCGATCCCTCTAAGATTATGCAAATTAGGCTGCGACTCGCCTGGGACGACAAAATCGTGGCAAAATCGTGCAGTGTAAGCCCGCCTTTAGTCCATCTA
>NW_028220842.1:0-10877 GCF_045865225.1 Trachurus japonicus | reverse complement strand
GTAGTTTGGTCTAAGTAGTACAAAACATCACAAGTCACACGTCCTTAATTGAGAACATGTGAATACGTGACTCGACTTTATCACGTCTATATAGGCCTATAATTTATCACCCATAGGCTAATCATAGGCGCAAAGATGTATTTTTTTTCCTTCTGATATGGCGACACCGAGTTAACAAAGTAACTGTTGGGGCTGATGGGAGGTTGCTACGGCAACAACCAGAGCGTCAACATGTCCGGAGGAGCCAGGCGTCGTGAGAGGAGAGAGCCACCAAAAGTAAAAGACAGTCCGCTACAGGTAGAACTGAGCTCTGCGTTTACCACTTCTGTTGACTGTCTTTGTGTTTGGTTTGTTGGACATGCAGTGGACCGTGTTGTCATGTCTCCTCAGAAAGAGGACGTGGTGCGTCTGCAGTGGGAGGCGCTGTCTCTACAACAGATCGCAGAGCTGCAGCAGCGCAGCGCAGAACAGCTCCAGACGTAAGTAACCTGTCTCTGTGAAACCAGGTCAAAGTTCAACACAACCTGTGTAAAGTTAAGACTTTATAAGTCAGCTTATTAGAAATGTGTAGTGTTCACACAGTCGACGGTTTTTATATTTAAGCAGCCTATATTTCTGTTTACACGGTCTGTAATCCCTGACAGCTAGGGGCCATCAACAAATTGCCATTGAAATCCGACCAGTGTTATTTCCTAATATAGCTACTAGAAATATCATATTTCTCTCATATATTTAGTTTATCTTACTACTCTACTCTAGATGAATCAGACACACCACGTTATGTTGTTTTACTGCTTTCTCTATTTTAGCTATGGAAAAAATAGCATGAGCTATTTTTTCAATAGCTTCAAGGTCCATATGACCTATTGACCCCAAACCAGTGCAGGATCATAGTGCTATTGATTGTGTGAGACTCTTTTTATTGCATTTTAACACTCCTCATCTTTTTTTGAATACATTTTTGAACATTTCATATGAGCGTTTTAGCTCAATAGCTCCCAGGTCATGTGACCTATTGACTCCAAACCAGTGCAGGACCATGCTAAACTGTTTGTGTGAGGCACTATTGCATTTTAACACTCCTCATGTTTTTATTTTATTTATTTATTTATTTTTTAAAATACATTTCATAATGTAAATTACTCCAAACCAGTGCAACAGGACCATAGTGCTACATTCACTTTGACACATGAGACTGCCTCAGTTATCTGACATTTATAATTCCACCAGAATGAGTTAAAGCATCATCAAACACAAACATTTACTTGATGACCTGGTGAAACATAAAAAAGTTACAGTATATTGTCATAGCGAGATTTTCACATGAAAATGGCAAATTTGGGAGAGAAAATCAACTTTGTTCAAGGGCTGTCTCTGTCTCAACAACACACTCTTGCCAGCCATTATATTTTTATTCACCTTTTATGGGCTGCTCCTGACCTTTCATTTCCGGTAGTTCTTTGCAGGATATGACCAGCAGATGAGCAGCAGAGAGAACCTCCACTCATTTGTCCATCTGTTGTACTGACCAAATGCAAATGAAATACTATGACTTGGAGGCCAAACGACAGGCTATGCAAGCTGTGATTGTTGTGGCAAATCCCATTTTCATTCCATGCTGCTGCTCTGTCATGTTCTTTGCGTTTTTATTAACACAAGTCTCGGGCTGAGCAGGTCTGACATTTAAGCAGGTAAAGGTAATATCAGTAGAAATGCTTATTTCTGACAGGCTTATTAGAATTAATGCCAGCAGCTTGACAGCCACCCAGACAGGGGCTTTATTTACTAAGTCACTGGAGGTTTTATTCTCCCAACATGAATTGTGTTTCAGGTCTCTTTCCATGCTGCCAGGAACACTGAAAGAGACATGCTGAATTCATTCTGTTATTATTCATCATTTTGTCAACCTAAAACATCTCATATTTAAACTTACTGGGCTGGAACCGTGCATAAGTTTTAGTTGTAGAATGTTAAAACCCACAAATTTTCCCAAAAGGATGCTATAACTTTGTGTCCTTTAGTGCCTGGTGTTCATTAGCTTTTCAGTGGCTGTGATGGTTCACTGTGCACTCTTCAACTTGTGCTGTCTATAGGGAACTGAAAGAGATCCTGGGCTTAAAGAACTATCAGATCTGTATGAAGGAAGCTGCCCTGCTCGATTACTATGTGTGTGGTTTCTGGTGGACTAAAGAGGCCAGGTTCACCCCCAAACAGACCTCCTTCACCATGGCTGTGCTGCACATGCTGCAGGAGAACATACGAGGTGAGTGGGACAGACAGGCAGAGATACAGTATGTCATAGGGAGGGAAAAGAGGAGGTAGAAAAACCTGTGTGTGTGTGTGTGTGTGTGTGTGTGTGTGTGTGTGTGTGTGTGTGTGTGTGTGTGTGTGTGTGTGTGTCCTCACAGCAATCAGTTATTTTCAGTCACTCTACTCACATGTATGCTTCATCAAATCAAATTAATTGAAACGAAACTTTACAGGGCCGTACCACAGATTTAGCATGTTTTAGCTCGTTCGCTACAAATTAAATGTACATTACCAAAGCCAACCATGCATGTAAATCTCTGGCAGCGTAGTCCACATCAAGTCTCCACTCATTTTATCTAACTTACATCATTGTTGTACAGTAGAATCATTTGATTTGAATCTTTCTTCTCCACATTACCATGCAATTATGTATGCATGTATGTATTTCTGCTAATAGATTTTCATGGTGCATGGGAAAATCAAATTTCTCTGGGTTCAAATTATTTGTGTACAGTAATACAGTGGATAATACAAGATCTAAATATAGTGTGTGTATAGAACCAGAAAATTAAATTTTGCAATTAACAAAATGAATGAATATGTATCTGCAAGCTGTTTTCTGTAAAAAATAATGCAGAAAACATGCCTACTAAATGAGTTACACAGCTATTTAGTATTTACCCTATGAGTATGTCATAATCACTGTGCTAAATCATGTCTTGTCATCACATTCCAGAGAAACAGATGAGTTTTGTGGAGAACCTAATGGAGTTTGCTAAAGCCTTAGCTGCAGCCTGTCAGACATCAGAGGAAACCGCTTCACTTCTGGACACAGATGAAGCCAAAGAGCTCATAGATTACATCAAAGACAGGTAACGAGAAGATCTACACTGTTGCCCATACAGTTGGAATAAGATAGTATATTTGTTTACCTCTTCTCATGAAATGATTGTCAATCAATCTTTTCCAATTATTAAACCACAACGAACTTTTGCAAACTGTGTATTCAGGCTTAGACAATACTGGGGTATTGAACAATAGGATTTTTTAGCTTAACTATGCTACATTTTTACCTTAAATAAACAGCTTCGGAGTAATTGTGATGGTTAGATAAATGACTTGTAACTTGTTACAGGGAGAATGGAGGCGCTGTGCCTTCAATGTAGTGTCTCTTGGCTGAAAACCAACCTTGTAAGATCAGAGCCTCTGACCTGGTGTCCCAGCTCTTGTCTCTGCGGGACAGTGACACAAACACACCGTAACCCGTAATCTCTTGTTTATGACAGATAAAACTATACACAAATATACACATCGTAACATCGTATATGATAAATAACGTTATGATTTCTCGCCAGCTTCGTTGAAAACAAATGCACATGGCCGGGAGGAGGGTTAGCAAAAGGAAAAACGACCGGACTTGCAGAGTTCCCCTTTAACAGAAACACATAATCGAGGGGATTTCATGCATAAGAATGTCCAATATCACTCTTTCAAATGTCACTCAGCCACTAATATTGAGTATGGCCAACCCTGACACGGATCAATGCGTTAAAACGTTGTGGCAGACTGTCCACAAGCATGAATTCATTTCCCCTGGGTAACCGGGACTCAGTATGTAATCACTGCATTTTGTCAAAGGTGATTACTGATGTGTATAAATAGGAATAAAAAAAGAGGAATGTGTCTGAAAACAAAATTATTCCAACTTTCTGTGCTGTTTTGTATCTGATGGGAGGAACCGTCCATACATAGGTTTTCCAAAAATTGACTCAAAGATGAATGAAAGGTTACTAATATTTAAAACTGAGGGAGGCTTCCAGATTGAGTAAAATACGTTACAGTGTGTGAGTGTAGGATTTAGTGGTTGATACATCACAGCGGAGGCAGACCCAACGTTTCCAGGAGAGGTTAGAATCATCTGTCGTGGGCTGAACAAGTTACAGTAGCTGCAGCCAGGAGTGGAGGCACAGAGTGCAGCTAAAACAACTCACACCACGGCTGTGTGGGCCAGAGATAAAGATCCATTTATCGAGAACTGTGAGGGAACCCACCAGTTTATTGAAGTCACGTTTTAAACATTTCAGATGTCTGACCTGGAATGTTCAGGTGGGCCGAGCCGAGGGTGGTGAGATCACAGAGGCCTGACAGCTCATTTTTAAATCACATATCCTGATAATTATAAAGAGTTTTATTTAGCAGCTGCTTTATAATCAGACAGATGACTCTGTGTGTTGTGTTGGTTGCAGCTTGTTTCAGAAGTACAGACTCTACCAGCTTCTCCTCACCACACCAAGAGAGGAGCTACTGACCAGCATGGAGGTAAGGAAGCGCGTGTGTGTGTGTGTGTGTGTGTGTGTGTGTGTGTGTGTGTGTGTGTGTGTGTGTGTGTGTATTCCTTGATGTAATATTTCAAACATACTGTGTTCCAGAGGAGCATCGAGGTGTTCGGTAGTCAGGATGCTGTCACGCCGTTGGAGGAGGACGATGACATTTCCCTTCATCTCTACTTCCAGTAATCAGCCACAGGCCATTCACTGTATGTAATGTGATTATCTATGACTCCAGCTAACACTGGAGCTCACTTGGTTTAAGGGCATTTTTAATAATAATAGAACATTCATATATATGCAAGAAGTAAAGGAGCAAGTAGAAAAAAATGGATGTGTTGTTTTCCTCAGATGTAGAGTTATACGTTTTGAGTCAAGTACAAATAGAAACATTAAAAAATAATTTTTATTCTTAAGTTAATGAACAAAGTGTCATGTTTGTTTTGGATAAGTTCACCCAGAAGCTGACAGAGAAACTCAGATATGCTATTAAAGGTCATTTAAAATTGACAAGGTAGTGGGGATGTGAGTGGAGAAGTTGGCTGGAAAGGTGGCTGTGTTGCTGGGGAACAGTGGAGGAGGAGATGGTGGAGAGAGAAAGGAAACAGGTACAGAAGGAATAACACAAGTAAACTGATACTTATTAGACTGGTGTGGAGAGTTACCACACACACACATACAGACACAAAGGCGAACTATTATCAACCACTTCGGCTTCAAGTTTCTCAAGTGTATATTAACATAATGCTCACATTCCAGAGAGTAATTGATCTGCAGAATGTAATTGTTGCCTCTCTCCATGAATTAACTCCTTCCTTCATAATGTCAGGAAGACTATAGTAGAAAAGATGGACAAATCCATTTTAGAGGTTATAATGATGAGGTTAACCCTAATAAATCACATCAGGTGTGTATCTTACTTTGGGTGTTTTGACTTCATCTATTCTGTTCATCTATTGTAATGATAAACTCCAGTGTTTCTATTCAGAGACATTGTGGAGGAGCAGATTTTGGTCATGTGACTGTTGCCAGGACAAAGAGCCACTTACTGTGTCTCAAACTGCTGCAGTGGGTTTGGTCTCTTCATCTTTCAGTTTCCATATTTATTAACCTGAGGTGTTTAGCAACTCACTGTAACAAGTCACCAGCGTTCAGCGTCTTCTGTTCTATTAATTTTATTCAAAACATGATTGGTATTCCTGTGTTTTTAACAAGCTTCATCACACCTGCTGAAACTGAAGCTGAAATCCAGAATATTTTTTAATGATTTCATCTCTATTATATTCATTTCCATTTATGTTCATGAACCCTGTGTGGAGACTCTCTATACTCTGTTACTGAATTATCTACCACTACCAGTACTATCCATCTGGAGTCATGATTATTAATCATTTATAGTAATCAAATTAATATTTATTTAGATTTTTATATATTAATGTTATTATGATCTTAGTTTTACATGTACATGAATTATTTTGTGCATATGAGATGAGACACATGAACATATGATACAGTGATCTGTACAATGAGATGAGAGGTAAATGAAGACTGGATCTTATATAGAATAGATAAGTTAATAGTAACCCTAACACACACAGAGAGCACATGTATGCTGTAAAGAACAGATTAATAATGCAGGGAAGAACTTCAGAAGGGATTGTGGCATCTGTTAATAATGTATCAACTTATATTGTTAGATTATATGTTTGTATTCCTCACAGTTTTACCAGAGAGTACATGTATTTCAGCTGTGAGCTATGTTTGCACTGAAATACATTTTTTCACCTACAACCAAGAAAAGGAAAATGGGCAAGGGAAATAAAATAATAATCATTTCCATATTGGATTATATGATGGGTGAAGAAGTGCGGTCCATGTCCATGGGTGCGTTCAGCCTTCTATATGGGATACTTTAGGTCTGTTTTTAGCCTGTCGCAGATTGCCTGTGCTGTTCCAGTTTGGGTCCTTGTAAATGGTGTTGTATCCCCTCTACCACCTCCTCCTCCTCCTCCTCCTCCTCCTCCTCCTCCTCCTCCTCCTCCTCCTCCCCCCACTCCTTCGCCATCTGTAGTAATAATAATCACTGCATGTTTTATTTAAAATGCTTTTATCCGGGCAAAGTCTCAAACTGCAACAAGGAATAAAAGCTCCCATATGAAAGCCTCGGAGTCTCGGAGGGTTTGGAGTTACCCAGGGCTCTGATGAGGCTTGTGGCTCTCATCAGGCTTTGCAAAATTCATGTAGGGAAACGATTTGGCCCGTGTGGCAGAGGGTCAGTGCATCGGCTTTGAGTTATTTTTGAGCGTTTTTTGTTTGTTGCCTATTTCTGTGTGTGAGAGACAAGATGACATGAAACAAAGGACCGGTGTGAGCTTCAGCAGGACGTCTATGAGGTAGACGCAGTTGAGTGAGAAAAAGTTACAGTCGAATGTTTAAGACACTTCTGATGTTAAAGACAAGCAGAGGGTGTGTATGTAGATAACAGATTTTTTTAGTTAGTTAGTTTCAGGTTATTTCAGACATGTGGAGTTGAATACACCTTCCGGTGATACTTGGACACGTCATCAGTGAAGAACCCAGGGTCATGGGGTGTTTCGGGTCTTTGATCTTCATACACCCTCTCCTGGGCGACCCAGCCGGGGGTGATCAGTCCCCAGCTTGTGTCCAAGTTGCGCGTTGTTCCACGGATCCCCCCTGCGGATCCACAGCCACCTAGAGGCCCTCTCTGCAGCCTCTAGCGTGTTTTTTATGGCTCTCTTTGATTGCAGTCCGTTCACTCCAAGGAGTTTGAGGGTTCGCACAAGTGAATGGCCTGCGAAGCCACGGCACCCGACCTCGACTGGCTCACAGCGTGCTTTCCAGCCGTTACTCCGACACTCTACGATGAGCTCGGCGTACTTGGCCCTCTTTCGCTCATTGGCCTCGTCGATGCGGTCCTCCCAGGGGACAGTCAGTTCTATTAAGACCACTTGCTTGGTGGACTCCGATGTTAACACCATATCTGGGCGGAGACGAGTGGTTGTGATGTTGTCTGGGAACTTAAGCTGTCTGCCGAGGTCAACTTGGAGCTGCCAGTCGCGAGCGGTGGTGAGGAGCCCCCCTGCAGAGCTGGGCTGGTGTTGGTGTGCCTTCTGTCCTGGTCTTATGAAGGAGATTGCCTGCTTTGGGGCAGCCTGGGTCTTGCTGTGCTGGATTGCCATGCAGGTGGCATCTGCCAAAGATCTTAAAACTTGGTCGTGGCGCCAGCGGTAGCGCCCCTCCCCTAGTGCTTTTGGGCAGCAGCTTAGGATATGCTCCAGGGTGCCCCTCCTCTGGCACAGCTTGCATTCAGGGGCATCGACTAGGCCCCAGGTGTGCAGGTTGGCTGGGCTCGGGAGGACGTCATAGACTGACTGGATGAGAAACTTGATGCGTAATGGCTCCGCTCTCCACAGCTCTGCCCAAGTGATCTTGCGGGATTCTGCGTGCTCCCACCGAGTCCATGCCCCCTGCTTGGACATGCCGACCATCTTGCTGCATCGGTCTTCCTCCTCCTCCGCTCGAATCTCATCCTGGACCAGCTGACGCTTCTCCTTTCCACGGGCTTGGTCGTAGCGCGGCTTTGGAAAGCAACCCAGACCTGCCCGCCCTGTCGCGACAGAGCCCACCAGCATCTTGTGCCTCAGTCGCGCCTCAGCTCTGGTAATGGCCTCCTGAGCCTGCCACTTTCTCCCGGTCTTCACAAGGATCCCTGCTGATGCGACTTTGATGTCTGCGGAGTCCCTGTACATCATCGCCTCTCTGGAGCGAGTGACTTTGAACTCCTCCGTTAGTCCACTGAAAGGGAGCTGCAGTTTGGTGGAATGGCCATACAAGGCGATGCTGCTCAAGGACCGAGGAAGCCCCAGCCATCTCCTGAGAAACTGGCTGATGGACTTCTCGAGTGCCTCTACCGTTGTTGTTGGTACCTCATAGGCCAGCAGGGGCCAGAGTATCCTTGGCAAGACTCCGTGCTGGTAGATCCAGGCTTTAAATTTTCCTGGGAGACCAGACTTGTCGATGGTGGTGAGCCAGGTTGCCAGGTCGCACTTGGTCTGTTCTATGGCTGCCGAGTCCTTCAGGGAACTGTCGAAGATCTTACCCAGGGTTTTGACAGGTTTTTCGGTCACTGATGGAATTCTGGTCCCTCCTACGGCGAAGCGGAACTGATCGGTCACTTTGCCTTTCTTCAGGACCAGGGACCTGGACTTAGCGGGCTTAAAGCTCATCCTTGCCCAATGGATGAGCCGTTCCAGTCCCTGGAGGAGCCATCTGCACCCTGGGACAGATGTTGTCATGACTGTCAAGTCGTCCATAAAGGCTCTTATGGGCGGCTGCCGTGTTCCAGATCTTGACTTGGCACCTCTGCATTCAACCTCGGCAGACTTGACAATCATGTTCATGGCCAGTGAGAAGAGTGGCACTGAGATTGTGCAACCGGTGATTATACCCTTCTCAAGGCGGTGCCAGGCAGATGTTACTTGACCTGAGGAGACTCGAGCGCTGAAGTTGCCATAGTAGTCCATGATAAGGCTGCTGATCTTGTCTGGAACATGGTGTCTTGCCAGTGCGGTTTCGACGAGCTTGTGTGGGATAGAACCGTAGGCGTTGGTTAAATCAAGCCAAAGAGTTGCCAGGTCTCCTTTGCTCTCCCTTGCCTCCCGGATCAGCTGCGTCACCACTCCCGTATGCTCCAGGCATCCAGGTACCCCTGGGACTCCCCCCTTCTGGACCGAGGTGTCAAGGTAGGTGTTCTTCAAAAGGAAATCTGTCAGCCGTTGGGACACGATCTTGAAGAAAATCTTGCTCTCCACGCTGAGCAGCGAGATGATCCGGAACTGCTCGATGTTGCAAGAGTCCTCTTCTTTTGGTATCCAGACCCCCTCTGCGTACCTCCACTGGGCGGCGACTTTCCCTCTCCGCCAAATCACCTTCAGGATCTTCCAGAGACGTCCAAGGAGCCGTGGACACTGTTTATAAACTTTGTAGGGTACACCGCTGGGGCCGGGAGCAGAGCTAGATCTTGCAGCTCTGACAGCTTCTTTTACCTCCGTTAAGGTGGGTTCAGTGCAGTTGAATTGGGTCGCAGGTTCTGGCGGCGCCACCAGTCCACTACAAGGCCCAAGCTCGTGGTCTCTCAGGGTGTCGCTGAAGGTGGTGTGGAGATGATGGTTGATCTCCTCAACAGGGCAAGTAAGGTGGCCACTTCGTCGCTGGCCCAGAAGTTTCTTAATGAAGCCGAAGGGATTGCTAATGAAAGCGCTACGTTTCCGAGCCCTTTCCTTGCCCTTCCTTCGGTGCCATTCCGCCCTCCTCAGCGAGATGAGCCTCTTCCTTATGATGTTCGTGAGTTCTGACAGGGCTGTCCTCTCCTCTTCTTTAGCTGCCTTAAACTGGCGTCTCAAGGATTTCAGCTCTTGTCTCAGCTGGTTGATCTTTACTTCTCGACGGTTGAGCTTCGCCGGCTTGTTTGCTCCTCGCTTTTGTTCAACACCGAACCGCTCTGCTCCCATGTTCATTATGATGGTACACATGGTCTGGAGTTTCTGATCGACACTGCCCTTCGCGATGGTTTCCAGGCACATGTCAACGTCCTCGTCCAGCTTTAGCCACTCCTTGTTGTTTGCGGCAGGCCACATCACCCTCCGCTGTTCCGATTTCCTGCTTGGGGTGGGGACCGGTGTTGCTTGGAGGTTCCGGGTACTGTGGGGTGATTCCGGACCTGGTACCTCCTCCGTCTCACCAGGTTCCGCTGTCGGCACCACATGGAATGTTGCGCCGGCTGCCGTTCCTGAGCGTTGCTCCACTTGGTTCCTCCTGAGGCAGGCCATCTTTGCCTGGTGGATCTTCAGGCCTTTGTGGTTTTTGCAGACCTTGCCGCAAATGCAGACTGCATTCATAATCCGTTGTCCGTTTGCTTGGGTCGTTACCAGTGATTCCGTCCGATTGGGATGCTCATGCTCCCCCCCTCTCGGGCATCCCTGGGGGTATCTTTCTTCAGGGTTCTTCGTAGCGGGGTGATTGGGTGCTCCCTCTCGAGAGCTGCAGGTTGGGGGGCTAGCCCTTCCTGCCCCGGTTGCCGTCTCTCCGAGCTGTCCGCTGTCTCTCCAGCAGTCGCCACTCTGTTCGTGGGTGTCATCCAGACTTTCCTGGAGGTCACTGGCTAAGCCAGGTAGGATAGGAGTTGAATACACCTTCCGGTGATACTTGGACACGTCATCAGTGAAGAACCCAGGGTCATGGGGTGTTTCGGTGTTTCGTGGACCTTATTTACTCCCACCT
>NW_028220841.1:0-5992 GCF_045865225.1 Trachurus japonicus | reverse complement strand
TTCTATTAAACCCTTTTTGTGAATGTGCTTTCTATCTTGTTATGGTTAGCCTATCATTGTCTTGTGCATACCTATGTACATGAATGGATGCTATCTTAGATTATTTGTGATGCATGGTTTTATTATTTGCAACACTAACTGATGTCCCCAACATATCTTTCAGGGAAGCTCCTGAGACTTATGTGTCCAGCCCATTTTGCTCGCCCACGATGCCCCAGGTTTGGGGCTAGACTCTGATTTGCCTACATGATATATCACTACCCTCAGGCTCAGTAGATATTTATTATTGTTCTCTCTTGTCTGATGAAGGCCCTTTTAGATCCTATATATTTTTCCCAGTATAGGGATGGGGCATGTTCCACCGAACTTCTTCACCCCGGAATAACATTTGTTTTTTGCTACTGTCTGGGCCAGTATGTTTATAGAATATGTTTATTGCTGCACTGATATATATATTTTCTCTTTTTCCTCCTTACATAGAGAAGGGGAACCCCTTTGCTGATTAGGTTACTTTTATTCCGGGCACCCCAGACCCCTTAAAATTGATGTATTATAAAGATGTATTAATTGAAGCAGGGAACTTTGTTGTGTATATTTCCCTCTTCTTTTTTTCCTCTGTGTGGGAATAGATAAGAGGTGTTGTTTTGTTTGTGTTTACTCGAGTCATTTTTCTTTTGGATTCTTATAATTTTGCATATGTTTGCTTAATTTCATTTAAAAATGGTCGACATGTGTCTATGTATTATTTTACACTGTATTTACTGACCATGTCGTCAACTAATTGTCAGACCTGGTGGTGTTTCATTCACCCACGCCCATGGGTGGATCCTGTGTATCTACTTAATGAACACCTGTAAGCATTTGTCTTGATTGACCTGACGAAGAGCGCACTGCTCGAAACGTTGTCCTTTTTATAGTCCTCTAATAAATTTTTGTACTTTGGGGAGCTCATACAGTGTTGCGAGTCCTTTCCTGTTTTTGATTATCGTTTCCTTGGACTCAGCACCTGGCTGCATTTCTGGATGTGCGCGAGCCTTCTTTTGTTCAACTTTTCATCTGGTGCCATCAGCAGATACAAAGTTTCTCTTTTTACCTGAAATATCAATGGCATCATTTCCTTTCAGCTTTCAGTGTACTTCCCATTTCATGTTACTCTGCACTGATGACAACGATGATGTGGGTTAAACTGGACGGTGATGACGACCACCGCTTGACTTTCTGTTTACACCAACCCCACACTAATTAGCTACCACTGCTGTCATGTGGCTGAAGCAGATGCTCCACTACAGAGGTATAACCCCCTCCTCTTCCCACCGATAACAAAGAGAAGGTGATGAAGGCCATTACAGAGGAATGAAGCAGCCAAAGCACCTCATTTTGAACAATAGAACCCAAACAACCCTTTCAATCATACGGCGCCATTTGGAGCTGTCAGCCATAATGCAGCCATTACCTGTTCCGTGAAATCTATTAACTCGCTGGTTCGCTGTCTTAAAATTCATCATGTTGGCTCTTTCTGTGAGATCAGGTAATGAGAAAGGACACGGCAGGAGTTTTATTTCAAGCTGAAATGTCCATCACTGTCACATCTGTGTTACAAAGTGTCTGATCACACAAAGTGACGTGGAGTGATGGTGCTTCTTTCTGGGAAAGTGATTCTTTAA
Organism: Trachurus japonicus; assembly: GCF_045865225.1. Lineage (NCBI taxonomy): Eukaryota > Metazoa > Chordata > Actinopteri > Carangiformes > Carangidae > Trachurus > Trachurus japonicus. The sequence goes on along the minus strand of NW_028220841.1, from coordinate 4,328 downwards.
TTTTGTAAGTTCTCTCCTACATGCCTGCACATTATTCATCACCGAGCAGAGGTGCGTGAAGGGCCTGGAGTGAAAATACTCACTGTCCTCACATCACCTGAGCTCTCTTAACTAGTAACTACCTCCCTCTCTGTTCTTCCTTAATTCATCTGTGTTTGTTTTAGCGAGCTGCTGCTTCTATTGAGCCATAATGCCTCTTCATTACAGAGCTGGCTTCTATTGAAAGCTCTACAATGATTTTGCGCTACTCTTTTATCCACTCTCCTGTCTCACCTCTACATTAACGCCTGTTTCCTTTTGTCTCCACAGCCTGAGAATGGTGAAGGACAAGTTGTTTGCATACTTGAACTGATTTATACAGTTACCATTAGAGCTCAATGCACTGCAACTTATGAAGACATATGCAAAGATATAAATGCATGGCAATTTTCAGTCCTACAACACCGCTGGAGTGTTTCCAGGGGACACTAAAAAGTGATGAGACAGCTGTTCAATGCTCACTTGTGACTCTGAAGTTAAAAACACTGAATGATACAGGTTTCCCAGCAAGTTCATCTTGGTTATTATTTTTATTTGCATTCTATTTTACGGGGCAGCTTGTTATTTTTTGCTTTATTATTTTTTTTGCTTGACTTTACACATACATTTGCAAGGCTACGCTTAAAACAAATGTGTATTTCTGAAAAGTTGTTATATCTCAGTTTAAGAAAATGTTTAAAGGGATAGTTCACTCAAAATTGAAATTTCACTCATTATCTATACTCACCCTCATGTCGACTAAGGTTTGGAGAAGTTTCAGAGTCCTCTGTGCCTTCTCTGAGTTACAGGGGGGCTCGGCGCAGCACTGCACTGCCATATGATGGTAGCAACGGGGCTCACTTTTCTTCATCCAAAAAGACACACCAAAAAACATCCAAATACCTCCATAGTGCTCGTCTGTAATGTCCCTCTTATATTGAAGCTCCAACATGAGAAATTGTTCCGAAAAAATTAAAAAAGTCTATATTTTAAGCTTGTTTGTAGCAGAAGCTCCCAGTGTTGCTCTGCCGGAATCTCGCGCGATTTGCAGAGCCGTGAACTTGGTGTCAATGCAAATCGCGCAAGATTTGCATTGACACCCTGACACAGACAAAACAGTGAACTGAGACACTGGGCACTTCCATGCATTTAATCGCATGTGTTTGTTTTGTTGCAATGTGTTTCAGTTGCAGTGAGCTGAGCTCTCAGGGCCACCATAGTTTTGAGTATTGTTCCTCTGGATCTTTTGTCTAACTTCAAATTCATTTATCTCACCTGACCTTTTTCTATCCTTCACCTTCTCCCACTTTTTTTATTCCTCTAAATATCACCTGTCATATTCTACACCTCCATCTGTCCTCGTCCTGTCTACCCTCCTCATGCCACTTGTTCTCCCCCCTGAGTATGCTTTTCTTTCTTTTTTTCCCAAACACCCTGTGGTTTCATTCCATGCTGTGGAAATGACAAACTGTCAGCTCCATTGGGAGGGAGAGAGAGAGAGAGAGAGAGAGAGAGAGTCTGCAGCTGGTATCTGGACACAGCTGGACATTCGTGGCAACCTCGACACCAGATGGGCCTGGCAGATTGCACTGAGCTCACCGCAACCACCGGCTCATTTGCACTGATTGTCTGGTTCTTCTTGCTCTCTCGTTAAGGGTTTAATGACAGTGGAGATCAGGGCCAGAGCTGAATAAAACAAACACCAATAGTTGACCAGAGGGTAAGGGAACACTGCTCTCTCAACTATTAAGGAGCTATTTGCTGCATGTTAAACCATAAAAGTTATAATATTTTAGCCAAACTAACAAAGTGCATGTGTCAGTATCTGTGCACTGCTTTGGTCTTGATTGAATTATCCAAACAGCTATAAAAATATTTTAAAAAATCTGTTGATGCCCTGATTTTTTATCCAGTGACACGTCAAATTGATTCAATTAACAGAGGATGAATCCTGGTGACTTTGGTGATCACCAGATTCTTCCTGGAGCATCATCGCTGCCATGAATAATGTGGACCTTATTTCTAGCATAAAATATGATCATTTACTCACCCAGATAACTTTGGTGTCACTAAGAGTCCTTCAGGCGAAATTAGATGCAGCCGAGAGCCGTGGATATCCATATAATGCGAGTACACGGGGCAGTGCGATGCAGCCTCTAAATAACACATTATCCGCCACAAAACTCATACATTTCACCAATATTTTGTTATGATACGCTTGCTATTCCCCTCTGAGTCCGGGGTTGGCTGTTATCAACATCCAGGGTCTGTAGGTTGACCTACTAACCTCTGACCTGGATGATTTCCTCAGAAGGACTTGTAGTGACACCAAGTTATCTGGGTGAGTAAATGATCATATTTTATGCTAGAAATAAGGTCCAGATTGTAAAAAAAACTGAAACTCCCCTTTAAGTTTGTCACCAAACCAATCACAAGCCTGGGAACATCACTGTAATGTCACTGTTGCTAACACACCTTTGTTTTCCAGGAAAACTGTGTTCACATCTGGTCTGGAAACCAACATGGGCCTGTTAAATGTTGTTGTCTGTTTGCTTGCCCCACTGGACTAGCCTGGCTCTCGCCAGACCCTTGTAGTTCCGCAAAGCTACGCTGAGCTCCGCACAAGGGTCTGGGACTGCTCCATAGGCGATTCATTTCAGAAGGCGGGGCCTTGTAAAAAAAATCTTGTATGTGATTGGATAAACCACTTGTCCGTTATCTTGAATGACGTGCTACTTCAGCCACTCACTGCGAGCCGCCATTGTTGTTTGACTCAAACAGTCGCTTCAGCGCTACGTCACACCTCAGAAAGTCCCGCCCGGCGATCCTGATTGGTTCATTATTTTTTGCTCCGGGGAAGAAGTTTGCATTGGCCTCGAGTCCAGACCCTTGTGCGAAGCTGAGCGTAGCACCTCTGGCGTAGCTTTGCAGAACTACAAGGGTCTGGCGAGAGCCAGGCTACCACTGGACTTCTTTACAGCAAATATACTGCCAGAATCACAATTGATTCTCTTTCCTGCAGTATGCTTATGTTTAACTCATTGGCTGCCATTGACGTCTATAGACGTCAATCTAATTACAACCGTTCACTGCCATTGACGTCGATAGACGTCAATTGCGTTTTTCAACGGGAAGGGCTGGAGGACGGTCTGGCGGAGCTTGTCCATCAATATCAGGCTTGTAAACTAGTGTAATGACGTGTAGGTGCCCTGTAGGGGGCAGTAGTGCCCTCTTTGGATGAGAGATCAGCATTGATTATGAGAAGAAGAAGCGAGATGACAAGAGATATGCTAAAGAAATTTATGCACGGAGCCTATGTGTTCCGCACGTCGGCACATTATGTACCGTGTGTGTCGCGGTAGTTCGGAGAGGAAGAGGGTCGCGATCGTGAGAAAATGACGGAGATCATTGAAAAAGACACCGACGCTGGACACCAGTGATCAAGCCGGGCCAAGTGGTGAGAATCAGCAGCTGGACGGTGTCACCACAGACCAGAGCCCAGCTCAACTGACGGCTCGGTGGACGTGACCCGAGCGATTCCGTCCGGATCAACCAGGAGCAGCAGAGACTCGTCCCCACGCTCCAGAAAGACATGAAGGTAATAATATAATAGCCTAATGGTAAAAATAATAAAATAAACTAACTTGCTAGCGAGCTAACTTTTACTGCTTAGAGAAGGGCGGATCGCTTTGATCGGAAATGTAAAAAAAAAAAAACTCCACATCACACTTGACTACATCTATAAGACATGTATTTTTATGGTAATTCTATATATTTCTATAATTTACAGGTGGTGGATCGAGCAGTGGTCGACCATGGGGCAGAGGTCATGTGACAGCTACAAACGTACAAAAAAGTTAATGCATTTTTACTGATATTTGTAAATAAATTATTATTTTGCCATCAAAAGTCCTTTCTCAGTGTTGTTTTTGTTGTTTTATAGAAGGAGAACACTGTTCAGATGTGAGAGGTGTCACTAAAGCAAAAAATATCAACGTCAAAGTCACTGTTCTGCTTGACATGTTTCTTTCCACAAAAAGCTCGTTTTCTCAGTGTTTTGGTCAAAAACTGCTGTTTTTGGCGAAACCAGCCTACGTTCTACTGCTGTTTACAAAAGAACGGAAAAAGGTAGAAACAAACTTTTTTTTTCCTATTGAACAAAGAGAGTCTACTCTTTCTCTTGGTAGTTTCGGTGTTTATATAGTCATAGAACACAATATTCTGTGGGTCTTATAAGATCGTTCAAAATGCTCTAAAACGGCTGGCAGTATGGGCGTCTCTTTTCTGAAAATGGCTGGCAGCCAATGAGT
>NW_028220840.1:0-10927 GCF_045865225.1 Trachurus japonicus | reverse complement strand
GGGATGGAATCGAAAACCGGTTCCTCTTCGGAACCGGTTCCAACTTGGATCAATTCTTGGAATCGTGTGCGTGTCTGCTTTAACGATTCCCTTATCGATTCCGTTTGGTTCAGAAACTCGCGCATTAATTGATTAATGACGTTACGTAACGTCCCGTTAAAATCAATCTTCATTATAAATGAGGGTGCTTAGTGTTTATATCCACACGTCACCGTTTGTTCTCACAAAATAAAGTTAGTGGCGTGTCTGTGTGGAGCAGAGCTGCTGACAGATGCAGCTGACAGTGACGTTTCCTCATCACTAACCTGTGAGCCAGAGCCACCCTCCGGTCCTCCCTCCCTCACGTCGTGAGGACAGGACAACGTCTCCTGGACAGGCTACATGTCTATTCTTTCTGTTTTTCTCTCTTCATTCTAATCACTTCCTTTCAGGTTTTGCTCGTAGCCAGGTGAAACGGTGCGCCGTGTGTCTTTTCTCTGGCGCGCTCTCTCTCTTTCGCTCGCTCACTCGCTCCGCATAAAAACGAACGTTATGAAAACAATAACTAGTGAGAAGATACAGATGCATAAAAACTATGTAATGGAAACATTGTTAAATTCCTCCTGTGAGCACAGCTGCCCCACAGCCACAGTGGTCTAGTGTTAACCTGTCCAGGCAGGTCGGTCCTGTCAACTTTTTTAATGTCAGAGCCATTAATGCAGTGTTTTCAACCTTGGGGTTGGGACCCCATGTGGGGTCGCCTGGAATTCAAATGGGATCGCCTTAAATGTCTAGTAATTGATTAAAAATAAATAAATAAATAAATAAACTAATTATTTTTCACAATCTTAAACAACTATATTCTTGATATATTCACTTTCTTGAATAAATCAAGATAAAATAAAATGCAGCATATACAAATATCTGAGCTTGCTCATCTTGAATGAGGGTCACCAGAAATTTGTGATGTCAAAAGGGGTCATGAGCCAAAAAAGGTTGGGAACCACTGCATTAATGCAAACAAACCCATTTCTCTTTTATTCCCTCACCCAATGAGAATCGATAAGAGAATCGATAAGGAATCGAATCGATAAGCAATATCGATAATGGAATCGGAATCGCTAAATTCTTATCAATACCCATCCCTATGCAAGAGTAAGTTTAGTGTAAAATATCTTGATTTAACTTTAAAATTTGCTTCAATTTAATCCCCGGATTCCCCGCTTTCCCAGCTCTACCTGCCAAAGGCCCCGTAGGTGTTGACGATGCGCAGCGGGTCAAAGGAGGTGTTCATCAGCTGCCTGGAACTGAACAGGTTCATCACCACGGGGATGCTCAGAAAGCCAATCAGAATGCCCATAGAGATGTTCACCACTCGACGTACGAACATACCTGACACACAGAAATGAAAAATGATGGAATGTGAAAAACGGCAACTAAAATTACTACCATTACATATTAATATTCTGACAAAAGGGGAATATTTGTTTTTTCTGTTCGAGTCTGTCTACCTGTCCATCCATCACACACTGTCAACAACACTCCTACCCAGACTTTATGAAATTGCAGGGATGCATGTCATCGCTCCCTCGAAGCCTAAAGCGGTTGCGACTGTGTTTGTTTACTTGTTAAATTCTAACGACTTTTAGAGAAATAGAGCATCTCGCAGCTGTGTGATCCCCGATTTCCAAATGAAACCGAGCGGCCCATGGGAAAGTTGTAATTGCACTTCAAATTATGACACATTTGTTAGTGTCTGGCCATAAAAGTGAATTCATCATTTGGATGGGGGCTGACGTGACAGAGCCCGTGCTACTGAGAGTGCACAGTAAGCCTATGTGTGTTTATGTACGTGTGTCATCACTTTAACACTTCCTCAGTGGAAAAGGTTTGGCCTGTTAGATCATGGGACGCCTGGTATTGACAAATGTTGGCCGAGTCTGCATCAGTTCCTTCCTACCTGTTATGCGGGCCTGCTTATCCCATGCATGGTAAAGACATCAACACAATCCAACTAAAACCTTCTGGGTCTGTTCAAATGATTAAAACATACTCACACTTAAGGTAAAAGCCTATTTTATATTCTACTTCCTCCAACAAAGTAAAGACACTAATGGGTCCAATGAGACCAATTAGAGAGGCCACTCTCACTCTTTTACAACATTTTAAGAAGTCTGCACTGTAAAAAAAGAAAATGTAAGCGACATCACATTAAATTCCAATAAACCACATGTCAGACTTTTCCCAGCTACTCAGCTGTCCAAGTGCTAATCCCTTGTCTTCCCTTTAATTCTCTTTCTGTTATAACCAGACCCACTACCTGCTATTAGCTTCTATAAAACCAATGGTATATTCTGCTCATAGTCACCTGTGTAACAGCTAAATAAAAAAATTTAAAAAAGTCAATTGATGCATTCGCATGAAGGAAGGATACAGCCATGGTTGGATTCTGCCCTGCACATATCTGCTTTGCCTGAGACTAAATACCTTTGGTGGGGCTGGGGGTGCGTCCAGCTGCATCTTCACTCTGTATCTCCAGCACTACCTTCTTGGCTCCCCCACCAGAGCGGAACAGGAAGCCGAGGGATGCATCGTCGAAACACGCAAGGCTGGGAACAATGGTTAGCCAGTTGAGGAAACTGAGGTTCCCGCTGACTATCAGAACCACCTACAGAACAGAAGACAAAGGACAAAGAAAAGCACGTATTGCCTTGTAAACTCTGACACCGCCTCCCAGTGAGGAGAGACATGATATAGTATGACAAACCTATAAGAGAAGAATAATACAGATAAATACAATTCAACCTTTTTCACCACGACAGACTTGGGCCTCCTGTACTTCCATTCGGTCATAAATAAACTATTATCTAATCACATGTGGGGAAACGGGCTCAGCATCAATCACATCTCTGGTCTTGTATTGCAACACAGCATGCAGATTTAGGCTGTTTACCAAATGAGGATTAATGTACAGCGGCTGTAACTACATTAGCCCTGAATGCTAATGGAAAGCATGCCATTTGTCATCATGTACAGATGCCAAACTGTTTTACAAATCAGGTTATTTTTTTAAATTAATTACATACAGAAAGTAAAATACATTAAATATATATATATATATATATATTTGTATATATATTTGTATATAAACTTGTTTTTGTCATACCTACTACACTTGTATATCAAAGTCTCTTGGTTCATAAAATCTTGACACTTTGCAGAGACAACATAACTTTTCTTTCTTCTATTTGTCAGCAATGTTTGTAAAGAAGTAAAGAAGCATGTCATAATTAAAACTTTACTACTTTTATGAAAAATGCTTTAGATCCTTTGCTTGGTGGAAACTTAAATATTCAGAGGCTTTTGATGCCAGTTCATTTTAATCAGTTATAGGGGTGCATTCTGTACATCTGCAGTATTTATTTGCTCCCTCTGTTTAGCTTCATGTCGAAAAATAGCACTTTCAATTTTCCACCGGCGAATAGCTTGTGTTACCTGGAACAGGATCTGGATCGCTCCGTTGACGATGCACATCCGCCTGCCCAGGAGGGTGAAGAACGGGACAATGAGTTCGATGAAGTGGTTGGACAATGTCTCGAAGCGATGGAACCACCACGGGGACCGGTGCATGTAGTAGGACATGGGGTTAGGAACCGGCTGGGTCTGAAAGACAGAAATGGAACTCTTTAAAGTCTTTATTGATGTCGGAAGCAGTGATTTGCTGCAGGAAAAGTTCCAGCAGGGGGGGTTATTGGAGTTGAATGATTGGATTTTTCCATGTATTTCTGCATATATTCATATAAAAATCATGTTTGATTATCTTCAGTGTCTGCTCCGCTCCAATACGTGTTGCAGTGGTTTCTAAACATAGTCTGCCTCTGCTTCTCCAGGTAGACGTTTACTCTGCTTTACTTTGGCACTAATCTCTCATCTCAGCCCAGGATGGAGAAAAAGTTAAGACAGAAACATTTCCACGTCTAAATAAAGATGGAACTTTATTCAAATGAAGGCAACACCACCTACACACACACACACAGACACAGTCAGTGGTTTCATACAGAGCTGTGCAGTGTTTGCGTACGTATGATTAAGTGCGTGTATGTTTGGTGGTGCATGTAAATTGTTTAATGGCTGAAGGTGCAAGCAGTGTCAGGTGAGGTGGTGAAAAATAAATATAGCGCAGAAAAAGGGCGGGTTAAAAAAAGAAAAACAGCCGCGCTGCTAGTCTATACTCTTATTGTTTTTACGGGATGGAAGAAAAGAAGGAGTTATTCAATCTATAGCTAACCAAAATACCCCTGGAAATCCAAGGGCAAAGAGCCTGCAACCTCAGACAACCAAACAACCCCAGCTGGCCGGCGAGCTCGCTGCGTTACAACAAACAAACCAAAGCAAACAAAACGCTAAACTGCTGAAACACACCTACACAGCCCCCTGGGAGTCAGGACAGGAGGAGATCTGCAATTTCTCTGCAGGTCTGAAAGAGAGCAGTGTGTCAGAGGGGGTTAATAAGGCTTCACCTGGCGCCAGTGGCTTCCAGTGCTCCCTGTGTGTGTGTATGTATATATCCAGATTACCCCTAAGGCCGTTGACAGCTGAGGTTGGAGCAGGTAAACGGACCCAGCATGAAATAAGCTCCATATTGCATTAGGACTTGTCAGGTGGCAGCTCATTTTCTAACGCACTTTGATTACACCATTAGAACAGCACACATTAAATGTCATGATGTGATTCTGAGAATTCCTGTTTCTGTCTTTGTTTCTCCTATTGAAATGTAAAGATCCAGTGTGTAAAATGAGGGGAACAGTGACATCTAGCATCCAGATTCTATTATTTATCTATTAAATAATTCTATTTTATGAACGTGAAAGTTTCTCTTGAAATGTGCTCTCTGGTTGGCTGGATTTTCCATTCCGTACAAACATGGCGGCGCAAGATGGCGACACTCTCTAAAGCAAGACCCTTGCTATATATATAAAAAAAGGAATTATAAAGCTATGAAAACAGATTTTATTTTATAGCGATTATACACTTATACAAATATATTCATTGGTAGTATATTCAGATTTTGCAAATTAACCATGACAAATATTACACACTGGATCTTTAAATGTATCATTTAAATTCATAATTCAGGATGAAATATCTTAGTTGCAACAACCAATGAATCAGTTTGGTCTCTTGTTAATTGATTTCATTTTTCCTTTTCTTGTTTTTCCTGTTTGTTTCTGTGGATTAATGCCTGATTATACTCTTGCTGGAGTCAGCTGTTGACATATAGTCTTACCATCTACATGAGTAGTCAAGATGGACTGATATTCATATAATGACTATGTATGCTTCTCTCCCTAGATTAGTGGATGAATGAAGTTTGTGAATGAAGAGAATAGTTTTTTTTTGTCTGTCTATGTCGCATTGCTGTTTTGTTTGTTTGTTTTTGTTCTTGTCATCGCCTTTTTGTTGTGTGTGCTTTGGCGTAAATACACGTTTAAAAAAATCATAATTCAGTGAAAACTACAATATGCAAGAGTTGGAAAGCAAGCCAGCTTTAATCAGTATTTTTGAAAACAGACCTCTCCTCTCCTGCTATCCCTCCCTCCCCCTCCCTGCTGTCTTGCTCTGCCCAGTTTGCCGGCCTTTGAGCTATCCTTTGAGTGACGTCCTCCAGCAGCACATACCAGCTTGAAGCCTTTGGTCGGAGATGAGTAGAAGACCAGAAGCACATTGATTGAAAGCCATGACTCCCCACCCCTGAGTTTGACCATCTCTGATTGGTCAGACGGGATGACTCAGAACCTTTAGGAGGGAATATCTACTGCACAGCTGCCAGGTTCAATGAGTCAAGACGACAGCAGCCGCTGACAGCTCGCCATGAAAGACACAGTGCCGAGATGATCCTTATGGGATGAGCTGGTTCTTTGTATTAACTGGACACAGAATGTGATCTGATTTGCATCTAAGTCACAAATGTAGACATTACAAATACAACATGCTTATGGAAACAGCACAAACTATTCACTTTATTGACACACCCACGCAGTGCTAGTGGAAAAACAAAGTGATCTATCTATCTATCTATCTATCTATCTATCTATCTATCTATCTATCTATCTATCTATCTATCTATCTATCTATCTATCTATCTCTTACATGCATTGCCTTTATTCTAAGTTTTTTTGAGATTTCACACATTCTTTCGTCATTTTTTTAAGTTTAGTTCGTCAGTGTGATTGAGCTCCAGTAAATCTCACACAGCAGTGAGGAAAAAAGAGACTTAGATATTTCAGTGTTGTCACAATTACGTTTGTCAGGTCAAGGATGAATGATGTGTTTATGTTGGTCAGTGTCTGCTGGATTGGATGGCATGGAGGAGACGTACAAAAAACGTGTGCAAAGTTTTCATGAGACACATGTTCTGTATATTTAGTAAATTGAAAGCCACACCAGACTGATTAACATCCTGCTGACACTTTGATGCTGCACTTGATTCTCCTCTCTGAAGTTCATCAAGTGCACATGCCGTCTCTGTAGAGGATCAACATTTTCCTGCTTTTTTTTTTTTGGTTTGTTTAACGGCCGCTGCTGCTCTTGTGCTCCAATTTAAATATGAACTGAACAGACAATGTAGTTAAGACTTTGGTTCCTTGGAATTTGGGACCAAAGAATTACTGTATTGCTGAATTTAGACTTTTTTTGTAAGCTGTGATTGAAAGGCTCCATGTACCCAAGAGTTTCCTTTACCACTGCATAATTACAGCAAGGCATTCTGCCTTAAACAATTAAGCTCATTTAGGCTGGTTTCAGTGAGCATTTTTAATGTCCTCTTCTGTGTGATATTAGCCTTCATTAGGAAAAAAATTCAATATTTTATCCAGACTTAATTATCTCAACCATTATAATACAGAGCAATTTTATTTTCATTGTCTCCAGAGGATGAATCAAACTGGCTTAAGTCCGTGACTTTATCTCCAGTGTTGTTATTTGATGGATTGGTATCAGATTTTGACTTATGAGTAGTTCCTTTAAGAGGATTAATTGTGAAAACTTTAATCTACTGAGCTTTCATGTACACTGTAAGACGCAATTAGTAAACCTTACTAGAAAAAAGCATGGAAACTCGTTCCAGCTATTAAGGTTTACTATAGTATTTACTGAGTAAGGTTTACTTGATCATTTACTTAGTAAGGCTTACTTGATTATTTACTTAGTAAGGTTTACTTGATCACTTACTTAGTAAGGTTTACTTGATCACTTACTTAGTAAGGCTTACTTAATAATTTATTTAGTAAGGTTTACTCGATCCTTTAGTAAAGTTTACTCTATCATTTATTTAGTAAGGTTTACTTGATCCTTTAGTAAAGTTTACTCTATCATTTATTTAGTAAGGTTTACTCGATCCTTTAGTAAAGTTTACTCTATCATTTATTTAGTAAGGTTTACTCGATCCTTTAGTAAAGTTTACTCTATCATTTATTTAGTAAAACTTACTAAATAATTTACTTGAGCTCTAATTAATGATTACATTAAGGAACATCAAGTTAATAAAATAAACATATAATTTAATTCAGAAACAAATAATATTGTGGCCTTTATTATAACAAATTAACAGTTAAAAAAAAACCCTGTAATAAAGTACATCTAAACTGAAAACGCTGTACCAACTTTCAACTTGCTGTTTAACAAACCAACAGTCTGACAATAAAGTCATACACTGGCAAGTGTGCATTTTACATTCTCAAAGATTTATTGTACAAACGGTTAATTAATAACGTCCAACAATCCATACCAAGCACTATGTAAAACCAATAAAATATAAAAATATGAATATTATATATATAAATGTTAATAGAATACATTCTTTCACACATGAACATACACCTGGAAATTTCCAGACTAATAGGGCTGTCCACACTAAGTGTAACACTTTTGTCAATATTGTTTAGTTGTGTTGAACAGGAGAACAGACAACACAGTCATTATTGAGTTGAATGAGTTCTACAGAGCCCTTGGTGGGACATGCAATAAAAAAATATACAATTTGTGGCCACGAAATAGATATAATACTGTCAGATAAATTTGTGGTATGTTGTTGTAGTTAAGAATTAGTATTTTGTGGGAACAAGGTAATATTTTGTCGGAACAAATTATAATTTTTTTATTGCATGTTCTATCATGGGCTCTGTAGAGTAGGCTACCTATAATTCAGTATTCAATTTTATTACATTTAAAGTCTAAGAATTTGTACCTCAAAAGTACTTATTAGCTCAAAGGTGCTTAAAACCCTCCTGTTGTCCTTCTGGGTCAAAAATCTGTTCTCTTCCTCCATCCTTCCCTCTTTCCTTCCTTTCTCCTTTCCTTCTTTTGACAATCATTTTCTTCATTTATTCGTTCCTTCCTTCCCTCCCTTCGTCCTTCCTTCCTTCCCTTTGTCCATCCTAACTTCTTTCCCTTTCTCATTCCCTTCCTTCTTTGACCCAGGAGGACAACAGGAGGGTCCACTTGAGACACAGATTGCACAGGAAAAAAAAAGTACCATTTAGTACCAGTACCAGTTAGAAATGCTCTAGCAATGAACATGTGTCTCCTAAACAAACTTGGTTTGGGAATGTCTAAAACTCACATGTATAATAATAATCAATTACATGAAACTTACATTGAAACTTTCAGTTCAAAAGAGAAGCTACACAGAAAGTGGCTTCAAAACTCAACATGTATACAAATGCAATTACATAGAAACTTGACCTGTGTCAAAGAACCTACAGTTCAAAGGCGCTTAGAAAAAGGTATACAGTTAAGTTGCTTCAAAGCTCCTGTATAATGAATCAATTACATACTTAACCTTTGTAACTTAACCTGAGACACTTAAGAAGTTGCAGCTCAAAGGTGCTTAAAAAGGTATACACGCTCATCTTCCCTACCCTGAACAATACAAGAATAACATTCTAAAATAAAAGGAGGTTTTTCAAAGTTTGAAGTTTTGGAGGTAGTTTTTCTTTTTTCCCTATTTCCAGCATTACCTGTTGGATGAACCGCATTGTGTTTTTCATGGACTCTGGGTAGGCCAAATTGAGTATATATGTGAGCCCAAAGACCAGGCACAGTGCTTTTGGGGTGTTCTGAAGCTTCTCCATTACAATAGCTCCTTCAATGATGATTGCTGTATTGATGACAGCATCTTCAGTCACAGTCAGCAATCCTATGTCCACTCCTGGCCAGGCCTCTTTGCTGTGACCATCCTGTATAGAACCAAACAGACGTACAATAGGATAATGTAGATCACTCACACATCTGCATTCAGAAGTTTTATCACCATATACAATACAATTGAATTACTTAATTACTTAATACTCAAAATTTATTGAGTTAAAAGTATGACATTTTAAGACTTTTGAAAGGTCCCCTTGTAAGGTCGGAAAAAAGTCGATTCAAATTGTAATTTGCAATTTTCAAAACAATATATTTTTAGGGCTGTCTTGATTAACTCTTTCACTGCCAAAGACGAGTTATCTCGTCTTTGGGAATCCAAGCATAGTCTGCCAAGGACGGGATAACTCGTAAACTCCTCTGTGAAGATCAGACTTGTACTATCAAAATAAAGTGCAGAAAAACACATTTGTATTAAAAAGTATAAGAAAATATAGTGTATTTCTCCCCCCTCGTGGAGTGGTGCGGTCGTCTGACTGCAGCGGGGCTGCTCTGTCACAGTGCCGGCCGCCAGTGAGAGGGGGGCGGCGGCGGCGGGGCTCATGGCGGCTCGGCAGCTCGTTGAAGCTCCGTGATACAAAGCACACACGTTAGTAACAACAACCCAATTGATTGCTCATCGTCAGTCGTCAAGAGCGTTTGGAAAGTCGTCATAGTGACAGTGAGCGGCCCAATGCTAATTTTTACTCCGCTCCCCCTCTCCCCCTCCAGCTGTCTCTCAGGCGCAAGCACACATTGTTCACTGAACGCACCTCCATCTTCACGATTCAGGTAACTTATTTTGGTTTCAAAACGGCGAATTTGACCGGCGAAAAGTGTGTCTGTAACTTCCATCCATTACAACACTCTTTGAAACAAATACCGGGTGGTTTAAATACATTTTAATGTGAAGACATGGACTTTTAACACGGTGTGGCGAACTAACGTTAATTTTAACTTTCCATGGCTCTCGCCAAACCCCGGTTACACAGCCTCCACCATTCTTAGTCCAATACATAACGGCAGCGGCCAGATAAACACATTTAATACATAAAACTTACAACTTATAAAACTTACCTTCCTGATGAAATGAGTCCAGGATATGAAAAAAGATGTAAAAACGCGCTGTTTCCTTCTGTCGTAGTGACTCTGCTGCTGTGTCAAGCCAAGCCAAGCCTGGTTGCTCAAGTAAAGCTTACTTGTAAATAAAAGTAAATGTTACTATAACCACAGTGCAATTAAAGGTTACTTGCTCTGGCTAAGTAACCCTAAATACAAATAAAAGTAAATATTACTATAACCACAGTGAAATTAGAGATTACTCGCTCTGGGAAAGTAACCTTAAATACAAATAAAAGTAAATGTTACTATAACCACTGTGCAATCAGAGGTTACTCGCTCTGGCCAAGTAACCATAAATACAAATAAAAGTAAATGTTACTATAACCACAGTGCAATTAGGGGTTACTCGCTCTGGGAAAGTAACCTTAAATACAAATAAAAGTAAATTATACTAATCACAATGTAATTAAAGGTTAGTCGCTCTAGGCAAGTAACCGTGAATACAAATAAATAGGTAAATCATACTAATCATAGTGTAATTAAATGTTACTCGCTCTGGACAAGTAAAAAAATATATCTTTACTCAAAACAATAAGTAAATTGTGTTTTTCAGTAAAGGTTACTTGATTAAACCTAGTATTATATCAAATTAGTAAAGGTTACTCATTTTTTCTAAGTCTGGTGACTATTATGTTTTACAGTG
>NW_028220839.1:0-14423 GCF_045865225.1 Trachurus japonicus | reverse complement strand
TTAAAAGTAACTCATACAGTATAGATATGAATTAATTACAATTGAGCATCATTAATAGATATGAGTGTATGTACAGGTAAAGAAAAGGGGTCCATTAATTAAGGCCCTGCTTTTATAAGAATGATTAGTCCTCACCCTACATGTCCAAAACCACTTCAATGTTACATACTAGAATATTCAATTACGATTATTGTGATTTTTCAGATGCAAACATGTGCCATTTATTCCCTAAATTTCAAAGGTTATTTTTAGAGACGTGCTCCTAAATCTTCTTGTATTACCACTTCAGGTGATTTTGAAAGCTGTTCTTTTCCATTGTTCTCCTCCACCTCATTTTGAAGATAATATTATCCTGTCTGTAACACTCCCTCAAACCATAAAGACATTTCTTTCAGAATAAAATGCTTATCTATTTTCAGAAATAAGGTGTTCTCAAGATAGTTCCAAGGACTTGACAGTGACTTTGCATTAGTTTTCAAATCGACACCTTTGGTTTGAGAGGTGACAGGAGATATTTGCAGAAACTTATTGATGTTAATATTGTGAAGGACACGAAAGGACGGCCCCTCTGGGACGTTTGTGGGAAACCTATTAAACCCGCGATGGTTGTAACTAAGTTCTAATGAAGTGAATTCAGTCGTGACTGTTAGATAAAGGTGGCTCCTTTGATTGTGGGTGTTTTATTGGAGTGGGAGTCTAACACTTCCAAAGGTCTCTCGAAATCCACCTCAAACTCTCCCTATGCTGCATTTGCAGAGGTGGAAATGGAACACAGTTCCCTCACACATCAAACTATTCATCTGCTTGTGTTATTCTCTTGTATCTCTTTGGGTTTTATCTCTAAATACCAAACACTCCACTGTGTTATTCTTGCATTTTGCTTCACGCTGGCTACCTCCCCACTTTTATCTTAAGACAAATCCCCATTACATCCCAATTATTGTCCTCCCACATCTCCAGCCTCCTTGTTTTCCTCATCACCCATGTCACCATCACCTCCCCCAAAAGTTCTTTTTGTCACCCAGCCCTGGTGTTTTAGTGCTGACGTGATACATTCAAGGAACAACTTCACACTTCAACCGTAGACCAAAGATTTTCCTGTAATCACGATTAAGTTTTCTATATTTCTGATGGGGGTATATCTGTAAGGCAACAAGCCCCAGAAAAGTGCAAACTACCTAACTAATGGAATAATACTTTATTGATCCCAGAGAGGAAATCCCCTCCCACCAAAATTAAGTCGGATGTCAGGGTCACATGAAGGTCAATGTGCTTTAGTTCTGATAAGATTTGATTGTCTTGCATATTGACTGAAGACGTCTTCAAGGTGCATAGCCAATCATAGCATTATTAACAGATCAATACTGGTTGTGTTCACACACTGATAAAACTCTGATGCCTTGTTTCTCTGGTAACCAGTGGTTGTGTGGTTTCTGAAACACCTACAGAGCAAGATATTGAGAAATTGTGCTTTTTACCCAAATATGGTCATTTTGAGAATGAAATTTGCCCACAAAAGGAACAGGGCTTTGTAAAGAAACGGGTGGTGGGTGTTGATTGTGCTCAGTGGAAAAAAAAAATCAAGCGGTTTAATGTTACAGTAACAGACTAAATCATGAATTTCCAACAACCTTGAGCAGAACGAAGGTTTGGTGAATCAGACGTTGAGAAACACAGAACAGAAAAGGTGTCATCATCTATTCCAGCTGAGTAACACAATACCAGCCCAATATCAGATATCAGCAGTCAACTCAGAGAAAGGGAAGTGGTGTTTATAGATATTTCTTTAAATTTTGATACTTGATATCTATATATTTAATTTGTGACTATGCATTACACTGTAAATTCACCATGACTGCCCTACCTCCACCTCACTGGCGTCCCATGTGTCCTGGACAGACTTCACCCGGCTGATGTGGGGGATGCTCCGGTGAAGGAGCGAGCAGGCCTGGCAAACAAACACGCCCAAAGTCAGCGACGCCCAGTCCGGCTCTGCAGGAGGGAGAAATGGGGAGAGAAGGAGAGAATTAGAAGGAGAGATGATGTAGGGAGGTGAAAGGAGAACATTTGAGGTTGGGGAGAAAATGAGAGAGCGAGGGAGGGAGGGAAGGGAGGGAGGAAATGAAATGAAAATGGGCAAAGCGGTGCAGAAGAATGATAGAAAGAGATAAAAGAGGAGGTGTGAGAAGGTCCTGTCATAAAGGCGCTGCAACAAAGAGAATAGCAGCTCAAGGTTCAGGCTATAAATACTGAAAGTGCTGATGCTGGTGCTGTTAGGAGGTAATAGCAGCAAAGTAAATGAAGCAAATATTACAAGGGAGTTTGGCTGAGTGCGTCCCTGCTCATAAAAGAGAGCAGCTGCAAAATATGATTTTGGGGAAATCCTGTTTAGCTTACTGACAGGAAACAGACCGCCTGCAATCTGATCAGGTTAGTTACATCACCAAACTCCTAAATACACTGTGATAACATCATCACACATACAGTGCTTACATGCACACACCCAAAAAGACGACATGCAGTGTTCGGTACTTTAAAGGGTTAAATTTAAAGAGAGTGGTAAATGTACACAAATGCCCTGGCATGCATGCATGCACTGCACACACGCACACACCTAGCAGCATGTAAATACACTATTGTTACGTACTGCCAGAATGACCATGTGGTTACACACACACTTTGAATACAGGCTCAGTAGACAGAACAGAGAACATGCAAATTTAGGACAAAAAAAAGGAGTTTTTCTTTTCAACGTGACAGGAGTAGCATCAGTAGGCGTCAAGAAGGGGATGTCTGAGTCATTGTATCACATAGACTCTGATCAGATGTAAATGACAAAGTCAGAGATGCAGTGTGTCAGAGTGAGACATGAAAAGTGAATGAGTGCTAGACATCAAGGAGTAATGAAGATTAAAGCTCAGCTGGTAAAATCATGTCAAACATGTTTGGTTAGAATAAATAAATGAACACAAACTGTTCATAACCGCAAGGAGATGATCTTTGTTGGCTGATTGGAATCTTTTTCATAATTAATAATGCTATGGGATTCCTTTAGCAACTGACGGGACTCAGTTACACACAACTGTATAATATCCTTCAAGGCTTAACGATCTTACATATCTGTCAGATCCAGAGTATTTATGGGTTTGCACCAAATTGTAGAAATTACTTTTGAATGGAATACCAGTACCTGCCCTCTGTGCAATGCTGACTGACACAAGTGAAAACATTCCACTCTGGGTTGAAGCTATCAGCCTGTCCGTTAATTATTCAGATGATGTACATAAACCCCATAAACCAAACATTCACTATGTCACTTACTTAGACTAGAGGTCACTCAGTAACACGGCCAGCAGCAGCATAACATAAGGCTGTTAACAACTTTATTGGTGTTTGCCAATTAATCTGTCATTGAAATCTTGCTGCTTAAGCACGTACTAATTACTGGCCAAGAAAAGGTCAGAAAAGCACAAAGAAAGAAGCTGTTGCCATCGCAATGAAAAAGCCCAGAACACAATTGGTCGGTCCTCAACAGGGTTTGTCTCCAGGCACCCTGCTGAAAAATCCAGTAGAATACCATTAGAAAAAACCATTAGGAACCATTAGGTTCCTAATGGTCTAATGGGAATTGGAACCTCCATTAGGAACCATTACGAAAACCATTAGGAACCATTAGGATATAAAACCATTAGGAACCATTAGGATATAAAACCATTAGGAAATAAACCATTAGGAACCATTAGGATATAAAACCATTAGAAACCTACTGGTCCCATTAGAAAGCTACTGGTTCCATTAGGAGCGAAAACCATTAGAAAACTGGTCCCATTAGGATCTAAAACTATTAGAACAATGTTGAGAAACCTACTCCTGCAACAGAAATTATAGCAGCGTCCTAACACTGGGCACCAGAGACATGTCTATACATATGTGTAATTGTGTATGTATTCGGATATTTTCCCCTCCGAATTGGGAACAGGACATATGGGGCGTGACAACTCGTTGCAGTTTGTGATTTTAATTACATCTTTTCAGAACATGAACCATCAAACCATCATGAAGCAAGTAAAAACCTTAAAACATATTGAACATAAACAGACAAACATGGGAGAGAGACAGGGACACGGGAAGTGGGGTGTAGACAGCAGGACCCCCACTAAAAAAACCACCCAGCATCCCTGGAGGGAGATGAAGTCAAGGGTCTGCAGGGATAGCAGTTTACTCCAAGTGCTGAGAGTCTTTTGGCTTTCCCTGGAGAGGAAAAGAAAAAGACAAAAATATTCATATTTTAGTCAAAGTCTGACTTTCAAGAAAAAGGAATTTCAAGAACATTTCAAGACTTAAAGGGGGAGTTTTTGCTCCAGTACAAAGCGAGGGACTGCAGGTCCAAATCTTGTTGAATATAATTCAAGCTGCAAAACTGAGTTATGTTGTATTTTTATGTGCCATGACAAATAAACATTCTAGTCTCAGGGGTGCAAACTCATCAGGGGTAAAAAAGGTGAGAAGATACCGACCCCCAAACAAAACAAAACAACTTTAAAGGTGAATTTACAGTCAATTTTAGCATGAGACTAGGGTCCAGATTTACTCAGGTTAGCATAGCTTTTGCTCCTGTTAAACCTGCACAAGCTGTCTCTCTGTGTTTGGTTTTGAAACATGTGAAGGGGGAAACATTTATTTGTTGATGTAAATGTGTTTTCTGTACGTAGGCTATGCTCCGAGGTAGCGCTGCTCTTTCTGTCCAATAACACACATGAAGCTTAAAAATGCCATAGGTTACATAAAACATATTAAGCGGCAATATGTATTTAAAAGATGTTCAAGCAAACAGTTCGGTTCACGGTTTTGTGGTCATGGTTTTCAGTTTGGTTTCTTATACTTTGGTCGTTGGGAAAATCAATCATGTCTTGTATATTCAGGTTAAAACTGAAAGAATGAGGCAGTCTGACATCTGATCCATCATTGTGACAGTCTGAGGTTAAAAGTAGGTGAGATTCTGGCTGCAAGAGAGGAGACATCGATAGTTCCAACATGTTTTAATTTATTGGGCAAAGAAAGTTATCTAACAAATGCTAAGAACAATTAGATATTCACTGAAATATATAACCTATATTTATTAATTGTGGTTCTTACAAAAATTATATCTTATAAAATATAAAAGCTAAAAGGTCTCTTAAAGCTCTGCCCCTTTAATTAGTGCATACTAAATAATTTAACTTTAGCCTACTACTTTTACAACCACATTATTTACCAGCAACATGAAGTGAAACAGAGACAGAGGTGTCCTGCCACAGTCAGTCAACCTCCTCCTCCTCCTCCTCTTCCTCCTGCTGCTGCACAGGTCACGCTGCAGCCTAATAAATGCTAAACGCGCTAATCGCTAATTGGTCGCGATTCTTCTTCTTGTTTACCCATAGCAGCCATGCTACAGGGCAGATTCATTCTTAGCACAGGCATGTTTTGATGTAGCACGTGCAACATATAAGTCGCGTTAGTTTGTATGAAAAGTGAAGCTTCAGGTGTATATTGCTGGACAGAAGAGCAGCGCTGCCACCACTTGTTTTCATCCAGATAAGGTGCACACGCCTTAAAGAGACAGGGGCATTGCCTCGCCTCGCCGCGATTTTCGCCGAAAGACAAGTTTGCACCCCTGTAGTCTGCATCCCAACTATCACTTTAAGATACGTTTTCACTTACCATAGTTGGTGTCCTTAGTGTCTGGGTGCATCTTCTAGCACCTTCACGTAAGCCTCAATGGAGAATGGGTCCTCGCCACGAACGCTTGATGCCTTATGAGAGTTTTGAGAGAGAGGGGGGGCGGGGGGGGTTAGAAATACACATCTGACTTGTCTGATGTGCACCACTGACTTTGGACATGTTTCTCTGGCTGGTTCTTGCAGGTTCTAACTTTTGAATTTAAAGCTTCCTTAAAAACATATAAACATAACTCAGGAAAGCTCTGAAAGCATCATACACATGCTCACCTTGAAGTGACTGGCTCCTTGAGATTGTTGATGAATTAACTGAATTTGATCTGCTTTTTTCAATGATCCTTTAAATGGGCACCATGGTGTCTGCGAGGCCTCACTCAACTGTTACACCATCCACATCATTATCTGAAAAAAGTAAACAGAGGGAAATGAAATAGCTGCACACTTGACAAGGAAAGCAGTTAAGATAAACTCAGATAATTTAACTTAACTAGGGAGATATTTCTAGCTTGTCCCTAACCCAAAGCGTGTCTTAGCTGTGATAAATAAAATTCAATAACATTCAGTGTTTCCTCCATCATATAGATCAACAGTTTGAGAAGCTATAGCCCATGTCAAAAATAATAACACAGTTCAACATTGGACATCTAACTGTTAGACTAACCTCCAGCTGATACAGAGCACACGCTGATCAGCCGTTGCAGCGCAGGTGTGTTTTATAACAGCAAAAAAAATAATAAAAATAAAAAAGTCGATGTTTTTACCTCAACGGTTAAGGAGCGTTGGTTATCGGTCATAAAAAAAAATGCAGCTAAGTTAACTACTTCACTCTCTCACACACACACACACACACACACACACACACACACACACACACACACAGTCCACAAAGCTGTCTCGCGCGCTGCTGCTATAACCGTTAGATAACGGACTTTTTTTTTAAAAATAGAGCCCATAACGTTAGCCCATTTTACATTAACGTTAGCTGACCATGGCTAGACTTTTAGCACGAATTGACAAACTGAGAGCAGGAAAAACTTTAAAAAGGCGAGCTACATACACTGCCTCACTGTCTAACAAAGTTATATTGGGTAACGTTAGTATGCAACGTTAGCGAGCGAGCTACAGGCCCGTTTTGTGTTGCCAGGCATGCTAATGCTAATGCTAATGCTAACGCTAACGTTTTGTCAACGGACATGACACTCGTTTAAATTTAAGCTTAGTACCGGTACCTCTGAATCTCTGGGCTTCCTCTCCGGTCACCACGCCTGTATCACGCATCCTTTTTCATAGTTCTTCCATCAAAAGGACAGGGAGCTGTTGCTCTGGTTCCTTCTCCTCCAGCCGTTGTCGAAGTGCGAAAATCCACGGAGATCGTTAGGTTTTCAACTGCCTAATCCAACAGCCAATCACAGTGACGCTGCATGTTCGATGCACCAATCAAAAGTCGAGCTGGTAAAAGTCCCCCAGCAACAGGCTAGCAACAGGCAGAGAGCAACCCCCCTCCCTCTCCTCTCTCTCCCCTTCCTCCCCCCCACTCTCCCCTATAAATTCACATTTATCTGCGTTTTGCCTGTCAGGTCGCAGATAGTTTAATTTACTCGTATTTGACCACGTGTGTGTTGATTTAAATTTTCGTATAGTCAGTATTGAATCAAAAATACAAAATTGACTGGATAATTGTATCAACTTTGCTTCATATTTGCTCAGAAAAATATTTTATATCTAAGTTAAAATCTAACTTGAATAAATAAAGATAGCTGTAAACCTTCAGATTTAAGAGTAAAATAAATCAATAATTAAATTTTATTGTATTGTGTGTATGTCAATAAAAGCCCTGCATTTCAAAGAAGTTTGGAGTATGCTGTTTCACACCGGGGACGTAACGAATAAACAACACAAAATTGCGAAATAGTTAGCACCTCCATTAGGTTGTGTTCTTTTCCCTCCTCTTGGATGGATAAGTCATGACATCTGTGTTCCTCCATCACAGAGACCACTACACCCTGTAGTGACCACTACTGTATAGTGACCATTAGACTGGTATAGAAACACCTGTAGGAACCACTAGACTCCTGTTGGAAACCATTAGACTCCCGTAGGCAGCGCCGTAACGTAACCGTGCGGGGCCCCCCCGCGGCCGTTCGCCGCGGATGACGGCGGTGACGGCGGTGACGGCGGGGGGGGGGGGGGGGTGCGGCGGCGAGGCGATGGCCGCGATGACGGGGGGGCGGGCCGGGGGTTGACGGCGGCGACAACACAGCAGAACAATCCTGCCTAGGAGCTGTCCATGGTTACTTAACCAAAAGTCTCTTGAAATATCAAACAAAGAAGAGAACTATGGACTGTGGAAGCTTGAATGGCCAAAATACAGAAGTTATCATGACGTGAACCATATGTTGTGGTGTAAAAAAAAAAAAAAAAGAAGGACCGTTGATTCGGTGGAAACTCGGCTTAACGGGCGGGGGCGGGGCCCCCACGGCATGCGGGGCCCCCCCGCCTCGCGGGGGCTGCGGGGGTATACTTTACGGCCCAGCCCGTAGGAACCATTAGACTCCTGTTGGAAACCATTAGACTCCGTAGGAACCACTAGTAGGGACCAGTAGGACATAATAGAATCCCATTAGAAAAACAAACCGAACCATTAGGAAAACATAAGTAACCATTACAAACCATTACAAACCATCAGGAACCATTAGAAACCCATAGAATATTCCTAATGGTTTCTCAGATTTTTTTCAGCAGGGCAGAATGGCTAATGTAAAAATAAATGAATGAATCCGCTTTGTGTCATCATCATTCAATTCAATGTCATATGACCAAATACCAGCAAAGCTAAACTCTGTGTTAAGTGCTAATTATTCAATATTAGTAGACTAAAGCACTAAAGATAGCAAACATAACACATGTTTGCATTAGCATATTAGCATACATAAATGAGCAATTAGCTCTATGTCTCAACAGCCACTAACATTACTATAACCTTTTAGTATTGGTGCTAAATACATTCATTATAAATTATCAAAAGGTTTTAGCCAATTGACTTGCTTAATTGTTTCAGCACTAATAACCACCAGATGTCTTGATTAGTTTTTTTTTTGTTTTTTTTACATTTCATAACCATGGAGGAGAGCCTGATACATGTTTAACATACAGTCATAAGTCTGAAAAAAAAAATATGTGTGTGTTTTTTATTTAAATACATATGTAACGGAGGTCTGCGGGTAGCTATAGTCACAGTCGCAAGGTACCAGTAAGGAGAAGTGACAGCGTGTGGCGGCTAGCTCACCCATAAAAGAAGTGCTAATCCACTTGCCAAGTGGTCATTGACCTCTTAGCAAAACGGTTAGCATCATCGCCCATGGGCGGTTTGAAAACCGCTCAGGGCAGGCCAGATAACATCGGTCACATTGGTGCCGTGACCGGGATGCCCTGGGTGGAGTGAGTTCAGGGGGACGAGTGTCACTGAGGTCCGCGAGTATAGTCACAGTCACGAGGTACCAGTAAGGAGAAGTGACAGCGTGTGGCAGTTAGCGGTACTGGAGTTAAAACTCTCTCACCCATAAAAGACGTGCTAATCCTCTTGCCAAGTGGTCATTGACTTCTTGGCGAAACGGTTAGCATTGTCGCGGGGTCATCCCTATGTTCCCCGGGTCCTATGTTCCCCACTTTGTATGGGGACGGGGAACATAGAACCCTTTTTATAGGTTCCCCGCTTTTCCCCAAAAGGGTCCTATGTTCCCCTCTGTGTTCAGACCGGGGAACATAGAACCTTATTTTAGAAAAAGGGTCCTATGTTCCCCGCTTTTCCCCAATACCTGGAAGTGGAGACTCAGGTTCGAAACCCGCTCAGAGCAGGCCAGAAAACATATATTTCTTTTTCAGACTTATGTATGCAATATGAACGGCACAAAACATATTCATGGCCGCTAGTGACTGAAGTCACCACGATTTCTGTCCAGCTCACTCTCTCTGCAGTTGCCATTTCTCACACATGGACCCTCAGCATGGTGCACCAGGACCACGTGAATACACACATACACACACACACACACACACACACACACACACACACACACACACA
This sequence comes from Trachurus japonicus, assembly GCF_045865225.1. Lineage (NCBI taxonomy): Eukaryota > Metazoa > Chordata > Actinopteri > Carangiformes > Carangidae > Trachurus > Trachurus japonicus. The sequence continues at coordinate 4,625 of NW_028220839.1, read as the reverse complement.
GTGAGACCGCGTAATGCTTAAGGGAGTCATATGAGAGCTACAGGAGAGAGAAGGGTAGAAGAGGGCAAAAAATACCATTCTTGCATTTCCCCAGCCTCTTGAGACTGGAAAAAGCATAGACGGAGATGCCACAGAGCCTGGCTGGGGATCAGCGGGGGGGGGGGAGAGAGGGTTCGGAGATGTGGAAGTGATGGAAGAGGAGAGGGATACAGTCTGAGACATGGGCAAGGGAGAGGGAGGAAGTCTGTGGGCTCTTTATCATGCAGAGAGATGATGTGAGCTCACAAGATCCCCAGGGGTGTTATGTGGCATCTACGCTAATCTCCCTTCGATTTATCTCTTTTAACCCGTGACAAGTCCGCAATATTTTTCATAAATGTCAACTCATCCTTTAATCACTATGGATTGTGTGATCACAAAGCACTGGAGATGACGCTTTGATGTGAAGAAATCAAACCTCTTCCATTTCATTTCTGTCACGTCTTTCTGCCAACAACACACATACAAACACACAAAACCTTGCTGACACCAAAACACACAACCAGCCATTCAGCGGTGAGGTCACTGCTGTCTGAGTCAGGCCTTACAGAGAAGCAGACAGCACTCATGGAGATTACTGTGGTCGCATGACTGACTAAGCGTGCACACACACACTATATACACACACACACACAAACCAGGCAGATGCACACACACGGGGCTCCCTCCTCTACATGTACATAGAAGATGTTTCTCAACAGGATTACTGTGAACAACAGATGCACAGTCGTAGCGAACAGGAGGTGGAAACTCCTGATGCAGTGTAACCGCTGTGTGTTTCTTTCCTTTTCCACAGTGTGTAATGCTGTTTGAGACATGTTTGTTAAAGAGCTGCATCTTTCGCTCCATCAAGGAATTGTTTTGAAAAAAAAAAAAAAAAAAAAAAAGTCAAGTTTTGCTGTGGTTACAGGGCTCGTTGGTTGGGGAGAGACAACAGAGCTATTGATCCAACCACACAAGGTTGAAGAAAGAAGTGCCTGTAGCGTTACTGCAGGGCAGATGCTCGGTGAATGAGGGGGCATTTATACAATAGCGGCCCCTGTGCCTGAGTGCATTTTGCAGGCACTTCTCTGCATCTGCATGAGTTCATTTCTATGTCTGGAATATGTGCGCGCCAGTCCGTCAGTGGTTGTGTTCTGGTGGGGGGTTAATGACTGAACAGAGGGGACGGCTGAGGTTGTGACCCTCTCATGTCTAAGTCGATCCCCTCGGGTAACTGTGGTGGCCCTGAAGTGCAAAACACAACGGCAAATCAGACAACAACGGCAAAAGAGAAAACACAACGGCAAAAGAGAAAACACAACACAAACAGAGAAAACACAACGGCAAAAGAGAAAACACAACACAAACAGAGAAAACACAACGGCAAAAGAGAAAACACAACACAAAAAGAGAAAACACAACGGCAAAAGAGAAAACACAACACAAACAGAGAAAACACAACACAAAAAGAGAAAACACAACACAAAAAGAGAAAACACAACGGCAAATCAGAAAACACAAAAGCAAAAGAGAAAACACAACACAGAAAGAGAAAACACAACGACATTAACCAAACCGGAAAAGGTAGGTACCCTCGGGCTGGTTTAGGCAAAGACGGTTGGTTTAGGCGTGTGAAGGGAGTGGTTAAGGTTAGGGTAAGATGCAGGGATAGGCTTAGCCTTGCAGAGGCAGCCAATCAGAGGGCGGGTCTTGACGTGGCCATAGTAGGAAAAAAAGTAGCCTATCGCAAGCGGGACTAGCACAGAGGCCGCTATGTATTGCCCAAAATGTTTTGCTTTTGTGTTTTCTGATTTGCCGTTGTGTTTTCTCTTTTTGTGTTGTGTTTTCTCTTTTTGTGTAGTGTTTTCTCTTTTTGTGTTGTGTTTTCTCTTTTGCCGTTGTGTTTTCTCTTTTTGTGTTGTGTTTTCTCTTTTTGTGTTGTGTTTTCTCTTTTGCCGTTGTGTTTTCTCTTTTTGTGTTGTGTTTTCTGATTTGCCGTTGTGTTTTCTCTTTTTGTGTTGTGTTTTCTCTTTTGCCGTTGTTGTCTGATTTGCCGTTGTGTTTTGCACTTCAGGGCCACCGTAGGTAACAGCACAGCGATTTTTCTTATTCCTGCAGCAGGAGTTACAGTAATCCTAGTTTTTACTCGCATTTAACTTCAGCTTGACCCTGGTTCTGTAAAATGAAAACACTCACCATGCAGGCTTTTAGAAGAAAACCATCAAGGTTTGCTTCATCTATAAAAGGCAGACTGTTCATAAAAAGATATTCCATGCAGATGTTGTGTGGCTGCGATTTTGTCTTATATTAAAGGAATGATTGAATGGATGAATGAATGAATATATGTGCATGATCCATCCTTTGTGGAATTATTTTGACAAATTCAAAGAAACTGTTACAGCCATCAGCATTATAATTTCCCTGAATAAAACACATTACCTAAACTGGACTCCAGCTGTAGAACTAACTGTAGCCCAGCAGTTGTGCTGTGTATGGTCCCTGTTAATAGAATTGAAATAATGACATAATATAGTAAACCAAAGTAGACAAATATCACAGAAAAACATAATCAACATTATGCATCAGTTCTTGTTCGTATACAAAACACTTTGTCTGATTTAGTTCAGTGACAACAACATAAAGCAAAGAGAATGTGAGTATTTTATATTTTTATCATGTTTCATGCTTTGAAAATATAAATGGCAATTTAAATGGGATATAGAACCCACAATGTTCTTTTAAGTGAGTTGGTGCCATCTTTGTCCCAGCATGCCTCATGGGACCTTAACACAGCAAAAAATGCATCTACTATAAGTATGCTACATTGTGTCTTCCATTAAGACCAAGCCTCCTGTGAATATAGAAAGAAGAAAGAAAGATGTGTCAAGACTGACACAAGACGAGAATGTGGTGCACTTTGTATATGAAGCATTGTATTACCTCATTGACATTAGCTGTGTCATTCATGCTCCACTGTCACTCATCAATCAGCTGCTTGTCTTGCTGACTAGTAGCATCCAGTGGTGTTATAAAGTGTACATCTTAGCTGTTCTGACGCTCCTGCCTGATGCACCTTCCTCCATCGCTCTCATCCTTCTCTTTTTGTTGTTATTTATGCTCGTATTTGTTTAGCAGGGATTTGTTCTGGCTGCAGAGCCCTTGCTGCTGCTCGGATTCTTTCGAAGCTCCTTCAAAAGACTGGAGCTTTTTCTGGTATAACCACATGATGTAAGTGTCTCTGAGTGAGGTGGGGAGCTTAAACATAGTCTTCTGTAGCTGGAAGCTTGCTGTTACAGAATAATATTGGACCTGTTGGTAAAATGTCAGTGCTGATTTTAAACTGTCCTCACTAAACATGTCCAAACCCTGAATCTCTGTAGTGGAGTTACCTGGTCAATGGTAGTAAACAGAAAACGCAACATAAAGCATAAGCATAAGAGAATTTGAGGCAGCCATGTTGGAAACCTATAGGCTATATAATGATTCTATAATGATTATATAGTCAACACCTTGGTTGGCGACAAAGACAAACACACTACATTTCAATAGGCCAAATCAGGGTATTATCAGTTTAGGTGTCCCTAAAGTTAGGGACATAAAAGGTATGGTTTTCAACTATCCCTTACATTTAATTTGCAATCATGAGACATTGCTAGTGACGAAGAAGTGGCGGAGCAAACACAGAACCACTCTGGGCATACTTTTTGGTAGGCAAAGAGAACTGCACCACCGCTGACAGGAACATCCATTTTCGATTTTGCTCGTTACTGCTATCCAAGGCCATCTGGTTGTCCTGCTGAAAGGTGTGACAGGTTGTGTTCCCACACCATTTATCTTCCAGAACGCCTTATGAAAAGGGAACACACCTGTCGCATACCGCCAACTCCTAGAAACACAGGGTTTAGTGACAGGAGTAATCTTAGGCTGTGTGACAAGATGTGTTGTTTTCTCCATTTCTTTTTCCTTGAAAAGAGTCGGTAAAGCCACGAGTGAGCTGCCATGGCTCAGCCTCCTCCGATCTGGTCAGTGCTCCTGCTGTTTCTGCTGTTCGACAAACACCTTTCTCACTGCACAGAGGACTGCTGAGGCCTCTCTCTGGAGGGAATAGCTCGTTTGTGTGTCCTTAGCGAAGGGCACAGCCACAACGCTGCTGAGCTATCGAGAAACCCTGCCGTATAAGCTCCCAGCTCAGCCTCACATCTGAGCACACCAGCAGAGAGAAGATAGGGAGGTGGTGGTGAGGGGCAGGCAGGGGAGGGGAGGGGGAGGGGGAGGTTGCAAAGGTAAGGAAGGGCAGAGTAAGAATGACTAAGCATAAAAAATACACAAGCAGTGTTGCCAGTTTGTGTGTTTTCCGACCAATTCCAGCAGGCGTCCTGTCAGGTTAATGGATGTCGTATCTGCAATTGGTCAGATAAAACAGGGGCGAGGGAGGACGGCCAGGTCACTGCTGATGATGTGATTGTCTGTCTTTAGACTAAAACTCTGAAGATTCAAAGACACTAAATGGCTCTGAAGTGGTGTAACGCAGCAGGTGTATTTGACAGCCTCAATTTCCCACTGTGCAAATGAATATGTAAAATTGGCCCAGGAATCACCGATAT
>NW_028220838.1:0-11084 GCF_045865225.1 Trachurus japonicus | reverse complement strand
CAGGGCTGGATTAGCACCCCAAGGGCCCCTGGGCACCAGGTCCCAGAGGGCCCTTGTCGCACACATCACCTCCACCCATTACAAACCAGGAAAGTCATTAAACTCCACCTTAATTAGACCTATTCACAATTGTGTATATGAAGTACCATGTCAAAACCAGACCATAATCACAAACTATTATGTCAAGACTTTCTAGTACAACTAAGGCTGACACAAACAGCAGATCAAATAAACACAACACAACACAACCCACAACATCCACGCAATGACCACTAGGGAGTTTACAAGAATGCCATCCTTATAGCCACACAGTAGGCTACAGCTAAATGCAGCCAACATATGAAATTGACAAACCAACTACAAAATAGCAACATACACACGTCTTAAGAACTTTGCAAACAATTCTGTGAACTGAAAAGAAGCCTGCTCAAAAGATGAGATAATCCCTCTGTGCATGCTTCTTTCATTGTTTATAATTGCAGCCCTTGTGAATTCCCACACTGCCCAGGTCATTGAACGCACCATCAGCTCAGCGCAAGCACAGAGCGCAAGTGGCTGAACCTGTGTGTGTGTGTGTGTGTGTGTGTGTGTGTGTGTGTACACACCAGTTTCAGCAAAACCTATACATACACAAGACATAGCCCCTCTCGCTATAATATATTCCCGACCCGCCGCTATTAAACGTCAGACAGCGGGCTTTTTTACTTTGAAAGGGCAGACAGAGGTGCTGTGTTGCCGGTAGCTTGTCAGTGTGTGGACTGTGGAGCTCATGAGGAGTGGGAGAGTCACGGTGCAGCGTGTAGCAGCCGCGGCGGCCGCCGCCTCTCGTCCTCCCCAGTCCCTGCTCTCAGTGAAACCAGCCCCGCTCTGCTGATGCTCCCAGCCGCCGTCTCATCCGGTTCCCTCACACCTCCGCCGGCTTTCCCCTCAACATCAGCGCGGCCCTGATAACACACTCTGGACTTCATCGTCAGTTTTTTTAATGACCCGCCCCGACCCGCACCGCAAATAAAGTAAAGATTTCTTGACCCGCACCGCCCCGCCCCGCGGGCTGACCGCGGGACCCGCGAGCTACGGGTCAGCCCGCGCATCACTAGCTCTCACTTAACATGCCCCATAAAGCGGGGTCCTCCGACGGCTCACCTGCTCTCATCACCGCGGCGCTAGTGCGAGGGGGAGCCGGGCCTGGTTCGGCATCCTCCTCCGGTTGCTCCGGGACTTCTGTGATGTTGGCCGAGGCCGGACTAACAGCGAATGTTTTGTAAAATGATGTGATTCGCGGGACATCTTCAATCACCGCCACTTCTCTGTCTTGCTTTTCCTCTTTGCTCCACCGCTCAAATACTTTTTTTATCCATAATCTTGCTTACTTTTACTCACGCTCTACTACTGACCTCCCGCTCACACACTCTGACCTCTCGCTCGGCAGGGGGCGGGGCCCTTGGCAGGTTGGCAACCAAGGGCTTGGTTGCCATGGGCCCTTGGTTGCCATGGGCCCCTGGGCACGTGCCCAGTGTGCCCCAATTATAATCCGGCCTTGTATATTCTTGATAAAGTTACACAAAGTCCATGATCTGCTTCCATATTTTGAGGAATAATTTAGTTTTGGAAATATAGAGGTCAGTGTTTTGTTAACCAAGTGGTCACTAGCCTAAGAGGAAACAGCTACCGTCCACTGGTCGAATGCCAACCTCATAGTGACTTGGCCACTCATTTAACTCCCCATGGACTCAAAAAATACTTTTATACTTGAGTTTTCACAGAAATTGTAGAAATTGGATACAATGCAATGTGCTGATTGGTGTACTTTGGAGATGCCGGCTGTGTTTTTAACCCAAACTTGACAAGTAAAATTAGAATCACTGGTTTTACAGAGGGTTTGTGCTGGCCAGAGGAAGTTTTGCTGTTATTATGACTTCGCTGGGTTAACACTGGAAACAAAAACATCTCAGTGTAGCCATGCATCTCTGGAGCTATAGCAACAGGTCAGTGAGCCAATTACTGCAGAGAGGAGATTCTGACCCTTTGTTCCAATTGGCTGACTCTATTCTGAGTGATAATAAACATATCAAGTAGGCGTCTGATAAGGCTGAACAGCAGATCCAAGTGGTTGGTTTGGGTTTTAGCTAAGAGCAGTGACTTCTTTGTTGTGACATCACAAAGTTACAGAATTCCTGAGAGCTCATTTTGAGGCCCAGTTGGCTGGGAGTATGTCAATGTGGACTGAAGCTTTGAAACTTTCACAATATTAATATAAAACCCAGACTTGCTTTATTATGATACAATCACTTTATACATTACATAGAGACTTTAAGGTTATACCTTATACCTGTGGTATTGATTTTCTTACGAAAAACGTTGGCGAGAAAGTGAACAAATGTATTGCCCAAAATGTTTCTTACAGTATATATAATTACTTTACCTTTATTTTAGTTTCCAAAGAAGATCAAATTACTCTAAATGTTACTTAAATATGCAGTCAAAAGATAGAACATAACATTATCTTTTCATATGACATTATTTTTGTGCCTCATTCTTGAGCATGCAGTGGTACTTTATGAGCCCTGCATGCCAAGGAATGTGGCACAAAAATAACACCATATTTCCAAACAACTTCCTTCTGAGCATGAAACAAAAATAATCAATTTCCAAAACAACATCATCCTAAAAAAAAAACCCAAGTGCAGCATTCTCTTGAAAACTAAGTGAGAGTAAACCTCCCACTGTCTTGTATATTTACTGTTTATGTCAAGTTGATGTGCTGATCTTTATGGAAAACATGAAGAGATTATTGGAGGGAGGCAAATCAAAGTGACACTAGTGACACACACTCATGCCGACCAATATACACTACAGGAACCACAAGCTGGAGTCCCTAAGGCTGTGGTGAGTTTATGGCTTGTTGTGACGTATAAAAGCCAGCAACTCCTTAGTGTGTCTTCGCTGCTGATTGAGTTTTAATTGATTTCTCATAGAAGTGCGGTTCATTCTTGTCATTGAGACGGAGTCTTTTGGGGTTTTAATTTGCAGATCTCTTGATTTATCCCCCGAGTCTGTGATTATTACAATTATGTGGCTTTTGTAATTGGTGGATATCGAGTTGATGTTTTTTTGGGGGGAAAACTTTACTTTGAAACAGTGAAAGCTGCCAGGGACAATGAGGCCGTCCCGGGTGGGGTTTGATACATGGGCACACTTGTGGTTGAACCAATGTGTGTGTGTGTGTGTGTTGTATACAGTAGTACAAGCATGTTTATTCATATTTCTGCAATCTGTACGTCCACAGTGTGCGTGCCGACCACAGCGCCGTCGCTGCCCGGCTGTCTGCTTGCAAGTGTAATGCGTGTTTATGTTTATTCAAGTGTGTGTTTGTGTGTGTGTGTACATGTGTGCATGTGTGTTTATGGAGTGACTGAGATGTGGAGCACCTGCCCTCTCCGCCCAGTCTTGCTGCTGCTGCTGCTGCTGCTGCTGCTGCTGTGTGGCGGCTACTGAGCTGGAACCTTCCGGATGACATCATCAAACGGTGACAAGGCAGACAGGTCAGGGCGCCTGTGGTTGTTGCTGGAAAAGGCTACTCCCAAAAACGTGTGTCTGTACATTTGGCAACACATTTGCCCTATTTTCATATTGATCTTGAAATGGGTAGGATTTTATAATATATTCAGTTTTAACATCCTATATTATTTCATGTTTCTCCATGCAGCCCACTGCACCATCAGCACAATGGGCAGATGCATCCCAGATAGCAAATGTTTTGGCTGTATTCTGGCATCCTTTTGGCATTTTTGGCTTTCTTTTGGCTTTGTGAAAGCCCTTTCGCTCAAATGTGGTATGGTTTTGGTTAGCCTTAATAGACAAAATTGGTGCCAGCAATATATGGCTGAGTTATGGCATATATCTGGTTAACCAAGACATTGGGCAAAGGGCGGGATAATATAGAAGGGTGGTATGGCACGTTTATGGCAAGCCAAAAGATGAAGCAAAAGGCGGGATCAAGTAGAGGGGTTGGTATGGCATGTTTATGGCAAGCCAGAAGATTGGGCAAAGGGCGGCAACGTCCGATGGTTTGTTTTGGCATGTGTTTGTAAAGCCAAAGGATAGCCAAAAGACCAAGCAAACGGCGGGAATTTGTACACAGTTTCAACTGACGACAGCCCTCCTACTTCATTTTCTCAAGCTGATCAACACGGAGGTATGTACATGATATTATAGACATTTAAATTTAGTAAAATCTGATTTTCTATCATTGCCTTGTTTAAATACCCGATAAGGTTTACGTTTTCTGCACAGTTATGTTAATTTTTCCTATTTCGATGGCAAAACTGCTGTGAGCTATGAGCTAACTCGTAGCAAACAGGCACAGCCAGCGCATTCAATTTAACTACATCAATGACATGCACAGAGAACTTAATAGATACAGTACACTGGCAGTGAGTATAATGAGATAGTTTAATGTAATTAATGTAATTGGTGACTACACTTTGCACAGATAGTAGCTAACTTAGCTAGCAACAATCAGTCATTCCTTTAGCCTACAGTGAATATCTGCTGAAAGCAGCATAGCCTACCATTTAGCAGGTTGCAGGTCATAGCCTAGCCTACCATTTAGCGTTGAAAGTATCCACCAAAAAAGCATTGCTCATGTTGCTGTGCTTTTTAGCAATAATCTAGTGAGCTGCCAGGCAGGAAAACACAAAGAAAACTCCAAACTTAAGCCAAAGAGTATAGCAAGAAGCTCTAACTGCCACTAGGTGGTGTTGTGATAGTGCTGCCACCAATTTGGACTGAAAAGGCCTACTGCTGTGAAACGTTTTGTTATATTAAACCCACTTTATTCTCTGCCATATGTGGGGAGAAATCTAATTATCTGTGATTTAATTGCTTCGTTGCTTTTCAGTTATAAGCATAATATGCATACTTTTTTACATCCTATTTTCCTCTGCAGAACAGCAAATGATGGCCCTGGAAGGAAACCCAGCCTCTTCCTGAAATTTAAAAGGATTTGGTGAGCTGCCTTTGATTTTATTAGAGTAGGGCAATGTAATGGTGGGCTAGTTGATTTGAAAATCAATGTAGGTAATTCTCTCAATATTTTCAGGTCATCTCTCTTGGACCTTCTGGGCCTGCCACTTTGAAGGTTACGGTATGGGGCATTTTAAAGCCAAAGGACCAGACAGAAAAGGACACCTGACGAGGGATGAATGGAAAAGTTACAACTTAAAGTGGGTGAGTTTTATAACTGTATAAAGCCTTTAATAAAGCATTCTTAGGCTACAGTAGAAGTAATAAGTTAAGTTTGTTTTCTCTTTGTCTGTAACACTTTAGATGCCACACGAAGAAACCCCATCTGCTCTACCACCACAGATGCAAGCATAGCACAGACCAGTGATGGTTTTACTGGGCTGGGGACCTGCAACCTGCCAGCCTGGAGTCAGTCAACAGTAAATTCAAAAATAAAAAGATGATGAAATAATATTAATCTTCCTATTGTTTTTTTTCAATACACATAGACACACAGCAAGGTAAATTTGGGCTTTTGGGACAGTTATGGCTATATTTTGGAAGGCCACAATTAGTTTTGGGTGAGTTTTGGCCTCCCTTTGGGTCAGTTTTGGCTGCTTTTTGGTTGGATTTTGGGGATTTGGGGCTCTTTTGGGGCAGTTATGGCTGTATTTTGGAGGGCCACAATTAGTTTTGGGTGAGTTTTGGCCTCTCTCTGGGTCACTTTTGGCTACTTTTTGGGCTTTCTTTGGGTCGGTTTTGGCTACTTTTTGGCTGGATTTTGGGGATTTGGGGCTCTTTTGGGGCAGTTATGGCTGTATTTTGGAAGGCCACAATTAGTTTTGGGTGAGTTTTGGCCTCCTTTTGGTTTGTTTTTGGCTTGCCTATTTTGGGCCATTTAGGGCCCGAAAGCCTGGCCATAATCTTGCCAAAATGACCAGCCAGATTTGGGCCAAAAGGATGCCAAAAGGTTTTTGCTATCTGGGATGTGTGACGTGTACCTGTGCTGTGTTCATGCGACAGTTCAGACAACACTTACCAGAAGCTCCAGTTCTGTCTATTTTCTTCCAGATGACTCTTTCCTTCTTGTCTTCATACAGTATGTCTTTAAAATATGAGTCAAAAGCCCCAGAATAAATGATGAACAAATTGCTTTTATTGGGTCACATACACTCAGCTCTTTGCAACAAAGTCTGAATTTTTCTCAAACATGCGCCTCAACTGGTAGCAGCAAAGTCTGGTAGTTCTGAGTTTGTAATCACCCTTTGCTTCATTTTTGTTATGTTTTTGTTGTATTTTCTTCACTATTGGATACTGTGGGGAGATGAGTTTGTTCATATCTTCTTTCATTGAAAACGGAGTGGTTAGGGTTGCTGTTCTTGTGCAAAGGAGAAGGCTCCAGAAGATCCTTTGTACCTTCAGCCATCAGGCTTTTTTAATTCTTCTGCAAATGGTGATGAGTTGCCAGACAAATGAATTTCCCTTTGGGGATTAATAAAGCAATTTGTATCTTATCTTACCATATCTTTGTCACTTGACCTATGGGATATGCAGTTTTTAAATATGTCAAGAGTATAAAAGAAAACAATTTGGTTTAAATACTTAAAGGATCATAGGGCAGGATTTGTGAGAAGATACCAGAAAATACCCATGCGTTTTACGTTTTTTAAATAATAATGGGTGAGGAAGCGTTCAAAACCAAAAAGAACGAGCCCACCCGCGTATCTCTCCATTGCCCTGAACGGGGTCTGTGCTGCAAAATGCGCTGCAATTCAGGGGGTGAATTTCGCGCGCTGGCCGGCGGACCTGACGTCAGCGCGTCCACGACTGCCTTCGAATGGATCAATGGAATGGAGACATGAAGAGGCCAAATTAGGCCTACTGTTACTGCCAGCAAACGACCCAGCACAACTGAAAGCCCTGTTAACCCCCCCCCGCCGCCGCCACTGCCACTCTCTCTCCCCCTCCCTTCACACACGCACACAGCAGCAGGCAGGTCACTAACTTACACACCCTCTCCCTCATCACTACTGTCTTATTATTAGCCGTTAGCCGCAGCTAGCGGTTAAAAGCCGACGTTATAACTTTAACAACGTTATCAGGCAGGTGGACAAACGTCCTCTTTTGCCCGGACACGTCCACTTTTCACGTCCTGGCCGGCGTGTCCGCGACGCGTCCGTTTTTTTTTTTTTTATGAAATCATGAATATGTCCGGTGTTGATTGGTTTGCATGGGACCGCGGACCCTGACAGATGCGGCCCGACACCCGGACCCGGCGCGTTAATTCTCGGTACCGGCCTGTAGGAGTAGGAGCCCATACAGATCCATGCAGAGGAGCTCAGAGGAACAGACAGCAGCCCCCTGCTGCAGCACAGTGAAGGTGTGTGTGTGTGTGTGTGTGTGTGTGTGTGTGTGTGTGTGTGTGTGTGTGTGTGTGTGTGTGTGTGTCTGTCTGTCTGTGAGAGCGAGAACCTACAGTAAAATACCCCCCCTCCCTCCCCAGATAGGAAAGACTGTAAAGAGTAAAGTAAACAGTGAAAAGTCTGTGCGCGCTCCCGTGCCGGTGGCTTCCCTGGTTGCTGTAGTTACGCGCAGCGGCCGTCGCGTCACTGGCCGTTCTCATTAATCCTGCCCTATGATCCTTTAAGTTGTTGTACAATTTCATGAACTTAGTCACATCTTAGCCACTGGTTGTAATGTCCCAGTTTTGCCCCCGACTTAGAAATACAGCAGCCACGTCAAACACATTTGCAAATACCTGTTATTTGTTGCTCCTGTATTAAACAGAGACTGCAAAGTGACCACCTACCAACCAACCAACACCTGGAATACCCTAGCAACATCACCTATGAGAAACTCAACAGCAGCCATTAGGCAATTAATTGGACCTGCCACGTCAATCCTTCAGCTATCTGTACAAAACATGTCAAGTATTCTACAACATGACACATAACATCTGAGGTTTAAAGGTTGCTTATTTTTCTCTTATATTCTATTCTCTCTCATTTTTATTTGATTTTATAACAAGTGCACAGTTACAGGTACAGTGGTTGTTAAAAGTCTTGTTCCATCAAGCAATCCAGCAGCTTTGGACTGAATCCCCTACATTTCACCATATTCTTAAGAGTTCATAATAGAGACTTAGGTAAGTAGAATTTATTTTTACAGAAAACATTTGATGACCAAGAACACTTCTGCGTATTAAATAAACTATAATAATTCAAATTTGAGAGTAAGAAAGTGTTTTTCATAAAAGCAGAATGGTAACATGAATGGTCAGAATGGTATGCGAATTTACCAAAGCATTAGGGAATGAAAGAACAACATTTCACGAAATCTCACAAAAATATGAAACAGAAAGAATTTTAGCACCTCTGTTATTTCTTTAAATATTCTACCCACTGCTGAGTCTCTAAACGCTCTATAAAATGCTTTCTTACACGCTCTGCTCAACTGCTCTTTGTTTGCGCTCTTCAGTTTCACCCTGGAGTATGCATGTGTTGGTCTGTCTAGACCACAGAGGACAGGTTACGCGGGGTATATTCTTTTTCCACTTGCAAATTTAGAGGATATTATGGCCTGTTTCCACCTGCAAAACCAAACCCAAGTGTTCCTCCGCCTACCTGCTATTTGTCAGGATCTGTGTAATTACCAGTGTCTATCCCTCACTCTCCATCTCATATCCTGAGCACAACATTTGCCCAAATTTACCTACTGGCTTTGAAATGGTTTTCACTGAAAAACAGCACTCCGGTTTCACTCCGGGGGAAAAAAAAGAAGTGGCGGAATGATGCTGCCAGGGCGCAATATAGACAAAATATCTCCTGTCCTGTGCGTCCCGCGTGCCACCACATCATAATCAAATCAAATCATTTTTCTACTTTTCTACTCCTGACTCGCTGTGCGCAGGAGACGGCGCGTGGCTGCCCAAACAAAATAACCCAGAATGCACTGCAGGACCAGAATGGTATCGGCGTTTCAGCTAGCGCTCCCTTGGAGAAACAATTTTGATTCAGGAACATTCCTATTTCAGGAACTTTAAATGTTAAGTAAAGAAACATTATGAGAGGAGGCCTGAATGGAAAGCTGTGTGTGTGTGTGTGTGTGTGGATGTGCATGCATGTGGATTAGAGGAGACGGAGTCGAGAAAGTGTGTATGTGTGATTTGGACATACACCTCTAAGCACACCTAAGTGTATCTAGCCAAATGTTTTTATATGGTTCCATGACAGGGGAGAGAGTGTGTCTAACAAAGAAGACTATTTCGATGGGGCCGGTCAGTGAAGGAGTGCTGGACTCATAATGACATAGAAAACAAACAGTGGTGAATGGGCACATGGTCCCTCTGTAACCACAGGACCCTTAACGGGAAGAGCCTGTCCAGCAGTGCACAGCCCACCTCCAGCAGTACAGGAAGACCCAGGCGCCAAGGAGTTAAAGTACACCTACTGTGTGTGTGAATGTCTGTATGTGTGTGTGTGTGTGTGTGTGTGTGTGTGTGTGTGTGTGTGTGTGTGTGTGTGTGTGTGTGTGTGTGTGTGTGTGTGCGTGCGTATAGTGTGTGACACGCATGTGAGATCAGCTGCACATATGCGCTAATACCTGATGGAGATGATTTTTTGAGATGAGAATGAGATGTTTTCGGGGATGTCTACTGAGTGGCTGCTTGGTTGCTATGTTCTCCTCGGACCGGTTCTCTTTTGATGTGTTTATTGAGATGTGTCTCGTGACCTCAGCATATTGGTGTTTTTTGTTCCATTGCTGATGATCATGTTATGTGTATCAATACTGTTCCCTCCACTTGAAGATATAGCATTATTGCCTTTTTACATTTCTATATTTAAAGACAAGCGCCTCTAATTTGTTGTTCTATGTGCTATGACGGCCTACACAGCCTGAACTCCTACATAAACTCATATTAGATGTATATATATTTGTATTAATGATATTTTTGTATATAACACTCTGGGCCGGATTTACTAAGATCCCAGATAGCGGGCGCTATATTGTTTGCGCACGCTATAATATTGCGAGTTTGGTTAGTGCACGCAAAACAGGTGATCTACTAAGAGTAACCCGCTAAATGAAAACACGTGCAAACCGCAATATGTAAATGAGGGTTTTGCGCGTGGTAATCGTTTCCGCCATGGAGAGAGTGGACAGAGAGCTGGACGGACGAAGGGACAGAATGACATTTGATCCGATGCATACAATGACAGCATGTGTGTTCATCTCTCTCGCGCTCTGTTTAGATAAATAAACACAAATCGCTACAGGGCCCAACTCGTCATATAGTGACGAACAGGCAGCAGCTGCAGCGACAATCACGCACCTATAATGTGTGTGTGTGCCGCCCATGATCGAGTGGATTAATTAATAGAGAGCTCAGGTGGGACACACGGATCTAAACGCTCTGACCACTGACCAGAGGGATCAAACACGGGTGAAGGCAGCGGTGACGTGTCTCAGTCCGGGACCGGACAGGTGTCACTGAGAGTCGGAGCTGAGCAGTCAGGTACTGGAGAGGAGAGGAGAGGAGAGGAGAGGAGAGGAGAGGAGCGCACTGCAGGACAGACGTGCCCCGTGCGTAACGGCGCGTAAATGACTTTTAACACGGCTGAAAAACTGTTACAGAATTACCCAGACGTGAGGAAATGCAGAGATGTAAGATCACGGGGCTCTGACAGGTATCAAATCAATAAACGCATACGTTTTCACAAAGTTGTATCAGTTAGTACATGGTTTTCAGACGTGGTGAATAAAGACGCAAAAACAGCCACCGCAATCTCTTCCTGGTTTGGTAAATCACATTGCACACGCTAAATAAATCTATTTGCATCTACTCCTCCCAGTATTTTGCGCGTTCTGGTTGAAACGCCCATATTTACATATTCATCAAGGCAAACACGCTAAATGGATCGCACGTGCTATTCTGCCCGTGTGAGGGACGCAATCCTCGGTGCGTCCGGTTAGTAGATCAGGTTCCACATGTGTTTGCGCGTGCAATCACGTTTGCACACGTTTTAATACACGCAAACCTTTAGTAAATCCGGCCCTCTGTGTACTATTTTTAATATGTG
>NW_028220837.1:0-8416 GCF_045865225.1 Trachurus japonicus | reverse complement strand
GATTTGGAAATTTATTTATTTTATCCATATGCACAATGATAAAACATACATTATATTTCATAATACAAAGGCAAATAATTGTGCAGGAGAGGAAAGGAAGCCCAAGGAGCGTATACCCCCTCTCCCACCCCCCAATAGAAAATCACTAAAACAAATCAACCAATAGAGGGAAAGAAGCAGAAAAGGGAAAGAGATGAGGAAAAACAGAACAAAGCAACAGAGAGAAAAAGAAGGAATAAAGGAAAAAAAACAAGACAACAACGACAACGTACAATCTCTGTTCATTCAGGATTGTTAAATATAATCCAACTTCCCTGGAAAAGCAAACAACAAATCTCCACTTCCTCTTCTTGTGTGTGTAAGTTCATGGTAAAGGTCACTGGCTGGCAGTATCCACTCAGACAGACTGTGGTAAATATACTGTATATGCAACGTAACACTGTCGGAGGGAAGAGGAACATGTGCCACAGATTACCCTCTGCTGTGTGAGGCTGGCTGCATACCTCTGAAAGCCAACAGCCTGTGAAACGTTGCCCTTTCAAACCCCGAATCCCATAATTCAGGAGGACGGGCTGACAGCACCACCTTCTTCCCTCTCAACGTCCAAACCCCTCAGCCGCTTCCATCCATCCTGGAGTGAGACAGGCGCAGTGAGTCTGTTCACAGTTCATCATGTAGTAAGGACATGGTCAAGTAGCTTCTTTGCTGTGTGTGTTGTGTGTTGTGTGTGTGTGTGTGTGTGTGTGTGTGTGTGTGCGCTATATTTCTTTCTGTCTCTGTGATCAGATATATTGTGTTTATAAAGTGCTCCAGTTTGCCAGCTCTGAGCAGCCAGTGTTTCTTTGTGCCAGCGAGGCCTGTCAGCGGGGTAACACACATAATTGCTCCCTAATTCTCCCGTCAGTGGCTGGGTAATATCTGATTTACAGGTAATGAGCCACATCCCATTCAGCAAAGCCCCGCCTGTGGCTCTGTCTCACTCTGTTATCCGCTGTCTTTTCTTTCCTTATTTCTTCTTAAAACAGAAGCATGACTTTTCTGTTTCTTTGCACCGTAGTGAAAGCATGCGCTGCATTTCCAAGTCCAGTATTTCTCCTAAATACAAATTATGCAGCTAACCTGCCAAATAACAAATTGCATTCATTCTACTAATGAGTAGGCTACTATACAGTGGGTGACAAATGAAAGGAAAAACTAATAAGCAACTCACATAACATTCAACTACTGTAACTACTTAGGTAAAAAAATCATGATCAATCATGATGCATATTTTTCCCTGACAAAATTCACGTATCAGGTCTATAACACCCATAATTGTCTATAATCAAATTGTCTCAGTATTTTCTAGAATGAAGTTTCATTTGTCATTTATCCTACACTTGGACCACTTCCCCGTTCTTTAGCATAATAATGTTTTATCTTATGATTTGGTTTTTAATTATCTTCTTATATCTTATGTAATGTTTTTGTCCATTAAGTCTATATTTGAATGAAAAGTGCTATATCCACTCATTTAAATAGGAAATAAGAGACTGAACTTCCAGTGCAGTATGTGGTTAAAAATATCTGCACCTTGAGCTGTTTAATGCTGTTTCCTCATGAATGCATCAGTAATGAAAGCCTAATAATACATCCTATGTTTAACACTATGAATTTAACCATTTCATACTATTTTTATATAAGTATATATCAGTTTACTTATAAAACATTTTGAATGAAGGGCTTGTATTGAAAATATATTTGCATTGCTGTACTGTTTCTATTGATGGGAGCTTTATAATGAAGGGGACTACTCTCTATTAGGATAACTTTAATTTGAAGTAACCCTTCCCTGTAAAGGAATCATTAGGAGACCATAATAAAGGGCTTCACTGTCGGAGTCCAGGGGCTTATGTGTTGACAATATGGTTAACGATGACCCGTCTGACTAATCACTTTGCAACACATCCCTACAGTATAACACCATGTTTTCTGACCACGGAACTCAAGCATGAGTTTATCTTTGTAATTAGTGGTTCACATCGTGCAAACTTGGTATAATATCCCTCTGTATGTGTCTGTTAGTCTGGTCTGATCACGTCACAGCTGGATTAACCAGCTAGTTGGCCGTGGGGCAAAAATAAGCTGTGGTCTGCCACACCACCACCAGCTCCCTGTGCATTATGGGTATCCTTTCCATACATCTACTCAATCACTGCCACTATCCAAACACTTGGTTATTAAGCAGCCTTTGTGACTAAAGCTCCTGCAGCCCTTCGCCACAATAACTCCCTCTTTCAAAGTCACAGAGAGATTTTTCCATCCAAAATGTCGGGAAATCATGCCACCATTTGACCTCTGTTGATCCCTCAGTATTTATACACATCACTGGGCATGATGGGATGTAAACCTGGCCGAGTAAAAGCCTCTACATTCTCTTTCTTATCTCACTTTATCTGTTTTACTTTTCAAATTTCACCTGCTGTTGCAGTGCTTCATTTAATATTGTTGGTGCTCTGTTCTTGCTTCTGTGAAAATTACTACTAGTCTACTGCATTCAAAGGAGAGAATAGGATAATGCTGCTACTACTGATAGTAGCCCCAGATAGTAAAATGAGTTTTAATGCTTTTTGGCACTGATGGAGCGTTGGACAACTTTATCGAGACAGTTTACAGGCAAACTCCTCCTGGTTACCTCTGAAACATAATTTTTTGCAGAAGCTAAACTTCAACAAGCACGCAGAAATATGCAAGACTTCTGCAACAGTTTCATCTGAGCTATTCCTGATGGATTCTCACAGTTTTTAGCCGTAAATGTTGGGGAAAATGAGAAGCAAAGAGGGCATAACGCAGCGTCGCTCAGATTGTTTAATACCCCGTCTGATAGGTTTATAAGCCTCAGCGGCAGACCAAACAGCAATTTTTTGCCGCCATAATTGCTCAATTCATGAGCCAATGCTTAGATATGAGAAGTATTGTGCTGGATATTTTTGCCAAAACAAGTAAACTAATCAGATTGAAGGGGCAGCACAATTGGAAATGGTTTTCATCGCAAATGATTTATTTAAAAAGAGATCGGGTGATATTTTGTGATGGTTGAAATAATCTGTTGAGGCTCTTATACTGAGTGAAATCCCCTTCCAAAGAAAAGAATACAGTTTACTGACTCATTAGCCTTTATTTTTATACTGCAGCCATATTCAGCGTCTGTACATCTCCGTATAGGGTGTGTGTGTGTATGTTTGCGTGCAGGTACCATAGTTACACCTGAATGCACGATTGCACTTCCACATACTGTGTGCATGTAAAGATACACAGCTGGATCTGAGCTCGGCCCTGCGCCAGCTGAACAGCGCCTTCCCCATGCAGCGCTGCACTGAGTTCATGAGACAGTGTTATCATGGAAGAAGCCTGGGGTTCAGGATTTCCAGAATTACTCTTGGAAGAGCGTTTCAAACATATTAAAGCCACTGGCACAATAAAACAGGGCGCTGGCATGACTATAAATGACAGACTGTGACATTTGAGCAGTGAGCATCGAGTTGATCTTGGATCTCGTCCCCTGTTGTGGGCAAACAGGGAGCAATGTGTAATGATTAGGAGGTCTTCAGAGGTCATGCACATGGGAGATGTGCTTGAAACATGGTGTAAAAGAAGCCTGTGTGAGGAGATTTGCAGATTTACTATAGTTTATCTCAAGCTGAGGTTCGGATGTTAGTCGTAACATTCAGCCATGGTCTCCATCTGTCGGACAAATGGCTTTGAAAGGAAACTGATTGAGATGAAGAAGAATAATTATAATACTTCATTCATCCCCTGGAGGGAAATTCAAATTGTCCGGCAGCTCACATAACCTAAAATGATATGATATATAAATGCCAAGTAAATGTGTATAGCCAACAAATGGCATTGTGCATTTGAGACACTGATTGTGAGTGGTGACAGTTTGGCTACACTTCAAAGCAAATCAAAGTTCAACAACACAATTTTAGGTCTGTATTCTCATTCTTTAGATGATATCAAAAAAATAATACCGTTAATCAGCTGCCATACATGTATGCGATACAGCTACTACTGAGCTTATCACAGGGGAACATGAGTCTTAACTACAGCTCCACTGCAAAACACACATTTTACATAACATTAAAGTAAATAATTACTGTACATTTGGAAAACTTCCCATTAGTGTCAGTTTTGCATGGAATGAAGACCATGGTATGTCAGACTATAAAAAAAGATGTGCTCCCTAGTGAGT
This sequence comes from Trachurus japonicus, assembly GCF_045865225.1. Classification (NCBI taxonomy): domain Eukaryota; kingdom Metazoa; phylum Chordata; class Actinopteri; order Carangiformes; family Carangidae; genus Trachurus; species Trachurus japonicus. The sequence goes on along the minus strand of NW_028220837.1, from coordinate 4,182 downwards.
GTGTAATGTTAAAGTGGAACACAGAGCATTAAGATTGGTTTAAAATGCAAGAAAGGCCATAAAGCTCCTTTTATTCCATTTTGTATTAATAAATTAATCATAAACCACAAAGTATTTGCCACACTGTGAACCTGGAGCCTCATGGGGCCGAGGAGCAGTTGCTCATGGTTATGAGTTGGTCAGGCTGTCAGACATAGATGGATTAATGAATGGGCCTACCAAGCACAGGCCCGGGGGCTGCTGACCACCCAGGGCCCTCTGACATTTCCTGTTGGAAATTTAAACAATTACAAAATTATAATAAATGGTCACAAAGGGACAAAAAATGACCAGGAAGAGATGCAAATGAACACAAAGTTATGCAAAATGATCACAAAAGGGTCACAAACAACATGACCACAGAGGGACTCAAAAAAGCACAGTGTTGGACAATGAATGTATCTGTATAATACTTCTTGTGTGACAGTCGCAAAACAACCTCAAAGAGATGCATAGTGCTGAAGTCTCAACTTCTGTGACAGACACTTCACTATGTGTTCTTGCAACACTTTATTTGACGCCTATCTCTATAACACATTATAACTATACTTATAATGAGTTATAATGCAGTTATAGCACTGTATAACTATATTTATAAACACTCATAAATGATCATAATGCTTTATAACAATAATAACAATATAAAGCATTTTATCATGACTTATAAGGTCAGGTATTATATATAATACGCTATAATTGTTAGTAACTTGCTGACAATGCCCGCATTGATAATACATTATAGATATAGTTATGTGTTATAATTTGCTTAGAAACGTTTATATCTGTCAAAATAAACACTCATAAATTATCATAAGGCTTTATAACAATAAGCATAACTAGTACAGCGGTTAAGCCCTCAAATCTAGGGGAATTGTGCACTTTTTGAAAGAAACATGAAACTTCTACCATAGTTAGTTTATACCATGAGGTTTATTTTAAGATCGGGAGGGAAGTCAGATTTGACCTCTGAGGCCCGGGAGAGGTCAAATCCAAGATGGCCGCCAATAATATTCAAAAATGCCTATCGCTGGAACCAAACACAGTAGAAAAACACTTAAGGTGTCATTTCCCACTAATTTTTGGGTGCCCATTCTGTTGGTGATACCTTTGAGACCAATAGAATTCAAAAAAATGCATTTAGATCAATGTGTAGGTCAAATTATGCAGACATAGGGAGGTGAACAGTGCAAAAAGGTAGTTTATTTCCAAAATAATAGCCTAACAGTGATGATGATGTTAATAATGATGATAATAGTGCCAATAATAATAATCATTATCATAATAAGTTCTTTTTTTTAAACTGATTTATTATTAACTCATTGGCTGCCAGCCATTTTCAGAGCAGAGAGCTGCATACTGCCAGCCGTTTTAGAGCATTTTTTACAGACCCTTTCAAGACCCACAGAATATTGTGTTCATGTAAACATGTAAACACCAAAACTACCAAGAGTAAGAGTAGACTCTCTTCTTTCATTAGGAAAAAAAAGTTTGTTTCTACCTTTTTCCATTCTTTAGTAAACGGCAGTAGAACATTGGCTGGTTTCGCCAAAAACACCTGTTTTTGACCAAAACACATTCAAGAAAATGCATTTATGTAAAGGTGCAAATCTGCAATTTAATAATACTGTCGCCCTCCTCTTTCCGCGGAGAGAGGGGTGGTGTCCGACGCTGTGTGGAAGCATTGCGAAGGCCCATGGAGGGGAGTTGACACAATGTGCTTTCGCCCAGTACTCTGAATTAGAGTTCTCAATTTCAACCCAAACCCGAGTAAGGCCGATGGGTCGGGTTGGTTTGGCACGAGATGCTGTGTGTATCTCCAAAAAACCACAATGTTTTTGTGGCCGAAATTGAATCAGTTTCACCCGCTGATAAGGTGCTGCTGCGTCACCATCTGCTCTCGCTGCAAAGAAAGCATGTCACTTTTTTAGTTTAGTTTTCTTTTTTTTTGTTGGGCTGGGCTGGGTTTGGCCAGACAACTAATGCTGGTGTATCGAGCTCTGTCGGGTCCGGGCTTAAAACCCACGGGCCGAGTCAGGTCGGGTTGTAATTTTCAGGCCCGTTGAGAACTCTACTTTGAATGTCAAAGTGAAGAAATTTAATGAAGTGCAGATAAACGGCAGGAGTAACTATTGGCACTTTTCCACTACACAGTCACGGCACGGCTCAGTAAAGGTGCTTTTCAATTACAGCTGAGTTCTCTAGTTCCTCCTCAGCAGGGGTGGGGGGATCGCAAGGCCACACTGTTTCTCTCTCTATTTTCGATCTTCTTCGTCGTCAGCTCCAAACTCACTTGTCTGTTCCTCGATTACGGACCACAGCGTGGTTTTCCACACAGCATCATTTAACTCGGGTGAAGGAATAACAACGGTCTCGGTACAGATGAATTCTCATGTCGGACATCGCGCTCACGACTCTTCCAGTGACAACGCTCTGCCCAATCAGTGGAAGGCAGTCGGCTGACGTCACGTTTTAGGTATGGCCGTTCCAGGATTGAGGACTACGGCCCTCTCCAGGAGCCGAGCTGGTCCTCAAAGGGATGAGGGACGGCCGCAAGGGTGGCTGGTGCCCTGAGGGGACCTCTACACGACGCTGGCTGGCCCTCTATAACGGGAACCCCACCTGGCTGCAGGCCAGGCTGGTCAGCTGGGGGCAGTTTGGGCTCGTAATGATTATAGAAGGTGGCGGACCAGCTGCTGATGCAGAAATGGGTCCGTATGGGCTGTATCATGTCGTAGTACTCACGATGGCGCCTGACGTGCAGGTAAACACGGAAAACCGTATGGCCCAGTAGCCAAATGCCTCGTCATCTAATTAGTGACACACATGAATGGATGAACGAGATTCCCACTGTCCCTACCTACTATCTAGCGAAACCCCCTGACAACCGGCTTTTGATTACAGCGAGTAGAGCCATTGGTGACAGGGTTGGCGCGTGGCCGGATGGTGGTCGCCCCTCTCCTATCTCGCACCGCATGTTTGTGGAGAACCTGGTGCTAAATCACTTGCAGATGACCTGATTCTGGGTCAGGGTTTTGTACGTAGCAGAGCAGCTCCCTCACTGCGATCTCTTGAAAGTCAGCCCATGATCCAAGCTTTTGTCGGTCTGAGGGCGTGGGCCCCCAGTTGGCAGTCCCCCTCATCCCTCATCGGTGGACCAGGGGCACGGTGGCAGCCCTCAGTCAGGCAAGGATAGAGGAGGAGGAGCACCAAGTGGACCGGAGCCTGAGAGCCAGGGAGAGAGTAACAAGCGGCTGTGGTGTACTAGTGCCACGAACAGAGCCGAGAGACAGTGTCTCTTTAACTCATTGGCTGCCATTGATGTCTATAGACATGTTGTTTCTGTTGTATATTAACTTCAAAGTCACTGTTCCGCGTTCCACAAAAAGCTTGTTTTCTCAGTGTTCTGGTCAAAAACAGGTGTTTTGGTCAAAAACAGGTGTTTTTGGCGAAACCAGCCAATGTTCTACTGCCGTTTACTAAAGAATGGAAAAAGGTAGAAACAAACTTTTTTTCCTAATGAAAGAAGAGAGTCTATTCTTTCTCTTGGTAGTTTTGGTGTTTACATGTTTACATGAACACAATATTCTGTGGGTCTTGAAAGATCTGTAAAAAATGCTCTAAAACGGCTGGCAGTATGCAGCTCTCTGCTCTGAAAATGGCTGGCAGCCAATGAGTTAATAATAAATCAGTTAAAAAAAAGAGCTTATTATGATAATGATTATTATTATTGGCACTATTATCATCATTATTAACATCATCATCACTGTTAGGCTATTATTTTGGAAATAAACTACCTTTTTGCACCGTTCACCTCCCTATGTCTGCATTATTTGACCTCCACATTGATCTAAATGCATTTTCTTGAATTCTATTGGTCTCAAAGGTATCACCAACAGAATGGGCACCCAAAAGGTAGTGGGAAATGACACCTTAAGTGTTTTTCTACTGTGTTTGGTTCCAGCGATAGGCATTTTTGAATATTATTGGCGGCCATCTTGGATTTGACCTCTCTCGGGCCTCAGAGGTCAAATCTGACTTCCCTCCCGATCTTAAAATAAACCTCATGGCATAAACTAACTATGGTAGAAGTTTCATGTTTCTTTCAAAAAGTGCACAATTTTCATGCTTAACCGCTGTACTAAA
>NW_028220836.1:0-10211 GCF_045865225.1 Trachurus japonicus | reverse complement strand
GGGTCAGTGACATATACACCAGAAAAAAGTGTTTTTTTCAAAAATTTCAAATAACAAGCATGAAAATGGTTGACTTTTGTTCTACTAACTCTCATCTCTATAGAAACATATGTGGTTTTTAGATTTTCAGTTGGAATCAGAATTTATGTGACAATTTGTTTTATTAGCGCCTAAAATCGTCATATGGTGTGACATGAAAATAATTGTATATAAACTGAAAATGGATTATAGCTCTCTTAAGTTACTCACTTTATCAAAGTCATTTATCATAACTAAACTGTGATCCATTATATTTTTGTGGAAATTAATTAAATTTGTGTATTATTTTCTAAATCATTGCTCAATGTGAGACCTATGCCGTCGGTCTTTCAACATATTTTCTATTTATTGTGACAAACATTGCTATAAAATTATAAAAATATTTGTGACTCTTGCTGATACTATTTTCTATGTATTCCATGAACATTTTCACATTTTATCATTAATAAAGGTATGTCATTTTCACAATTTGGAATGTCACACCAAATGATATAGTGTCACACCATATGATCATGTCGCCATGTGTGAATGCAAACCATGTATTATCCAACTTATTATCATGTATTATTATTATTATTTTTATTATTATTATTACTATAATATTAGTTGCACTGCCTACAGTGTTCTAGTCCTATGATATTTTAGCTATCATGTATTGCCAGGCTTCAAGAAATCTGCCTAAAGGCCTTTTGAATCAACAGTGAAAGCACCCCTTAAAACCCTCCCTCAGACCTTCCTATTGGTCAGTGAATGGAAACAAGAAGTTGTTGTTTAGGCTACTTTTCTTTTCTTTTCTTTTCCTCAGCAACTCCTCTCTCATTGCAGGGTCAGAATTCTGTCTCTCCCTGTATGTCTTTGTCCTCTCTGCACTTGTCATCATTACTGCCTCAAATTGACCAAAGAAAGGGGAATATGGTTTGAGGTGAAGACAAAACATTGTTTAGACTTAAACAGCATTCTAAGGTTTCTGTGAAGGGGTCTGCTGTGTCTGTCTGATAAACTAGAAATCTGTATCACCGAATAAAACTAAACTAAACTAAACACAATAAATTGTGGATAATTACAGGCTTTATGTGATGATGGACCCAAATAAATGTTTAAAAGGACAAAACATACATTTTACTTTGTTATTTATAGTTGTAATAGCAGGAAATTACAATTCATATCATATGGTGTGACAATAAAATCATATGGCGTGACAGGCAGACATGTCACACCATTATGATCAAGTGTCACACCATATGATGTTTTCTGCACTTAGCACAACCTTGAGTCTTGTAGCTACACATTATCATACTAACAACATGCTAGATGTAACAAAGCAACATAGGTTTACATGAAAATATGACAAAATAATAAAATTTCTTTTGCATTTTTATGAAAAATGTGTCACACCAAAAGACATCTGGAAGTGGGACCTTTGTCAGAGTGCCAACAAGATCTGATTTATTGTAAAAATAAAAATGATGGCACAACTCAGGTTGTACAGTACTGGCAATACATTGCCAGTACTGTACAGTCTTCTTGAAGAGGATCCTCTCCTTCCCAAGGGTGTCAAAGCAATTGCCCGTTGAAATATCCCAAAACAGTGTCACACCATATGATTTTGATTTTTGTGACAAAATCTTTTTGATTAGAATTGACTCAAAACATCATGCTTGGACATTGAAAAGAGTAGGCTCACAAATAGACATCTGTATTATTTTTCTGTATTTTTTTGAGAATTTTTGCACCTATTTTTCTTAGTTTTATTCAGATTCTCACTTTGAGAAACAAGTGTCGGACAGTCACACCATATGACTTTTGTCATGTTTGGTTGAAAATTCTGAAAGAATGAGTGATGAACTGTTTAAATGTTGAGTATGTTCACATAAAGCATGATGTTCTGCACAATATTGAGAAGGTGTTTGGCAAATATATTTTTTATTCATACATGTTTGACACTGAAGACAGCAAAACTGCCATGTCACGTCATCCACCCAAATATGAAAGTATGCAGTATGACAATGCATTTTATTGTGTTCAGTTAATCTTAAACAGGATCAACTCAAGTATGGTATTCTTCCACATTTAGAAATTCAGAAATCCAGAAGTTCACATTTTTACACTAATCTCAGCCACACTGGAAGTTTACCACCCCAACCACATCTGACCTGAACCATTCTCTAAATTTAATCTAACCTTCATCAAGCTTCAGACTTTTATTGACTATTCATATTGTAGCCACAAGGTGGCAGTATAGCACTACATGTAACAACACTGATCCCTTTTGCTATGCAATCAGTAAGAATGCCTGGTCTCCATTCCCAATTAAAAGCAATTAACAGCATCTGCTTTGTTTTTGTTTTTTTTGCCACAGGACAATGTGAACAAAAGACATGTCGATGTCAAGTAAGGAAGATAAAGAAGAAGAAAAAGAAGAAGAGGAAGACAAAGTGGATAGGGATCAATTGTAAATGAATCATTTTTGCATGGACATTAAAAACAGTAATGCTGAATCACACCAAGACAGTCATGAATGTACTTTTACCATAAAAGTGCTTCACTTGTGCAGAATTACATGACATAATACAAATATGAGTGCCATTTTTATACTATTAAAGGATTTTATTTTCTAAATGTAACTTCTTTTTCTGCTCATTTCCTGTGTAAAAAAGAACAACCGAGTCTGACCTGAATCTGGATGATCCTCACATCCAAACATTCATTTAGTATCTGGACAAACTAAGAAGTATGTACACATACAGTCTCACACACACACACACACACACACACACCTCCGTGGGTGAGGAGCCAGTAATGGCCCCTCATAAATAAAGGTTCCTGTATTTCGGTGAAACCCAGTAGTGCATCTGGATCCCATCAGAGCTCGTGTTCCTTTTGCAAATGATCCCAAATGTTTCTAATTATGCCAGAGGAGTCGGCACGAGGCTGTGTGTGTGCGTGTGTGTGTGCGTTTTTCGCGTGCGTGCAATCGCTCCTGACGGACACGCACACCCATACGCCGGCCTGTGTTTATTCATGAACGTAGTAACAGAGATGGACAGCGTGGTCGTGACCTCTGCAGCCTCTGCTTAGGTCACCGCACGTGGTGAAGACTGATGAGTGAAAGACAGGGTGGGGACGGATTTTCTGCTGACATCACTGTCTCCCCGTTGTCCTGCAGTGATTTCCAAGGGGAGGGGGGAGGGGTGCAAGATGAGTTGTGGAATATGAAAAAAAAAAAATGAAAGAATTTAAATCATACTTTTACATGTGGTAAATCAAGAGTCAGAGTATCACATCTGAGAGAAACGCACACATCCACAGAGAAGACCTTCCTCACATTTGGATTCATGCAATTTACATATTTTAAGGCCAAAAATTCTGTCAAGACACCTGCATCACGTTTAATATATGTAAATGGTTAGGATGGAGGGGTGTGGGTAACCCTGTTGACCACGGACTTAGCATACAAAACATGCAAATGTGATTGTTTGCAGTTGCATTGTGCTTATAACCTCGTAGGTGCGTGCCTGCACACACTGGGGAACATTTCATCAAGCACCAACTGCTCCTTCACAGATGAATATTCTGGACTCGAGCCATTGTTAGCGTTGCTGCCAAGTGTTGTGTGAGTCAATAACAGGGCGCAACAAAAAGCATGATTTTAACAAAGAGGAGACCTCAACCCATTTTGTGGTTTGCTTTAGTTTTTTATATTAGTGATATTATTAGAGGTTCCCAGCCAATCAAAAGAAGTCTTTTTTATCTGTGTTTTCTGGGACAGGAGCCTGCTTTAGCTTAGTTACCTGCTTCAGACACTATGTCACTATCTTTATTTACCCACTGAGTTCATTTCGTAGCATTAATTCTGCCACTTATTAAAGCTGCATTACGTAATATTTTGTACAGAGTTTGTCAAATGGTTTATTGTAGTGTGGCAGGACTCGCTTGTTGTAATGAAACAGCAGTTTTCCTTGGCTACACATGAGCGTTTTAACATCTTTTAGCTCATTGTTTTGATTTGACAATTTGTCATTGTTTTGGTTCACTCTTCCCACTCTATCAACTTATTTTTGACAATAAACAGCTGGTTTTAGCTAAACCAACTGCTACCAGCCCAGCACCGACACATACAACATTAAAGAGTAGCTAATGATGATTAATGTTGAATTAGCAGCTTAAAAAAACAGATATTTTTCCTCTGAATGTTGGTGGAGAGCAAAATGGGGACAGGGAGAGGAAGTACTGAAAGTAGCCATAGCAACTGCACAACAGCTCGTTCTGCTGCCCGCTTTCTAAATGGCCATAAAAATCAACGAATATTTCTTGGTTTACCTAACAAATCATTTCTTACTCTGGATCAACTCTGCTTTCTGAAAAACATTTAAAAAAAGCTTCATCCTGCACTTACATTCCTCACAAAGGGTTACAGGCAGGGGGCACACACAAGGCGCAACAATTTCCCGCTCTTGGACTAGTGTTACATGGCAGTGTGTGTATTGTATAGATTTACAAAGGACAGCGTTATACAATAATTGGAAAGTCAAAGCCGGGGTCCGGTCTGACCTCGTCCTAACCTGGATGTAAGCAGGGAAAATGTGACACAAGAGAATCTGGCTCTTAAAACCATAAGGGCTGCATATTGTTTCATACCGCGTCCAAAACACATGGATGTGGATAAACATCTCTGCTCCTGATGTGGAGCCACATGCCGGAGCTCCATGACCCCAAAGTAACATGAAAAACACCACCAAGACAAATGGGCACGGTGATGCAGCTTGGCAGGCCTCAAAGACCTCGCTCTACATTACAAGGCATTGTGAACGATTCACATTTTCCACTGCAGCCACCGTGACGCACATCCCTGTCCAGAAGCAGCGATGGATGCTGGGTGATTGCATGCGTCGGGCCGCTTGCCTGCGTCTTTGATGTCACCTCTCGTCCAGCTATTTCCCCAATTAAATTGATTGTGCTAATGTGTAAAGTGGACTGCCACGATTAGAGGTAAGCCATGTTGTTTTTGAGAAGGGCCTCAAATCCATCACCATGGCTGCGATGCCAAACATCCACACTGACACAAACTCTGGGCTCGGAAAAAGCCTCCCAGCCCTGTTTGAAACGTGAAGGGGAAATCATCACATCTGACTTATTACTGGCGAGTGCCAAAGGATATCCTAATTATAATTGTATCCTGACCAAAATGAGTCGATATTTAAAAATGAAAACAATGGTAATTGCTCATTTTAAGGGAGCACCAAGCCAAAGAATTCCAGGTTTCTGAGGGAGTTGAAAAGGCAGCGGAGATTGAAAAGGTAATTGAGGGGACGTCAATGAAAAGGAAATGGTCAAAAGAGAATAAAAGTTCATGTCGAATAGATGGATGGAGGGTGAAGGAGCAAGTGGGTGCATATTCACATAAACACAGACTGCAGTTGAAAGGAAAGTGAAGGGATCAGGGGGAATATTTCATAATGTGTCAACAACGTTCAGTGTGGGAGGTCGCCCCAGGGGGACGCCGCCCAACTCACAGGGGAGAAATTCAACAGCTCTTTCAACGGAAATCCTCATCAAACATCTCCACCGCTTTAGGAAAGCAAAACAACAAGGAGCATGGAGCCCTGAACCGGAGCCAGAGCTGTGGTTGTCTCAGTCCATGGGGTGGAATAGATTGTGAAAGATTTACTCATTTTGATGACAGGAATCGTATCCCTAATTTGTCAGAAAGGTGAAAGAGATATAATATTTAAACACTAAATGGTGAGTTCCGGTATGCTCGCCTCCTTGCGGCACCAAATCACCATGACGTGATAAAGTTTCTGTTTTGTGATTCTTCCTTAGATGAGATTTACAGCTTTTCTGCTCTCTGTGAAATAAATACCCCGATCCACCCACAGGAACTTCGAGATCTACCGACTGGATTCACCTAACAAGGAAAAGGTGATAGGAACGTGTCTAATGGCATTTGCTCTTTCTCAGTAACACCCTACTTAACACGTGGTTACACCCACTTACATCTGGGAGTTACACACCGCATCAAAAGTCTGCTGACAGCTGAGAATCTCCAAATAAAGCTGAAAGCTCTTGATTGCTGCGGTTGCGAGACCGTCGCAATCACAATGTGTTTCCATGTCCTGGGACACTCTGGCACCACACGAGCTTCTCACACTCAAAAATTATGATCTTAGTTGGCAATACAAAATAAATACAAAAAATTGTTAGGCTCAATGTCATTCACAGCCTTTCATTATCTACAATAGTAATTTGATTATTTCCTTTGACCTCTATTGTTGTTGATGTTCGTTAAGTAACAAGCTAACTAACTGACTTGCTAAATGATTATTTTTACTGTAGATAATAATAGGCCACAGGTGTGTCTGTCCAAAAAAAAAAAAAAGAAAAGGGAGAGAGAAAACTTTCAGCCCTAAAATAGTTTGCAACTGGTGTGGAGGTTTGTCATCTCTTGTGTAGCTGACTGAACCAAATAATAGAACGAACATTAGCAGGTTAACATTGTTCCAATGTTATTTGACATTTTGTGATTCTGTTAAATAGAATTTGAAAGACTTTTCACAAACACAAAAACATAAAAACAGTATTAGTGTCATTTGAATCTAGTATGATATAACTGTCTAAAACTTCTGGGCTATGTTACTGCAGTGACATTGCTAGCTAGTTGGCCTAGGTATTATTGCTTGTTTGAAAACTAGCTAGTAGTTACAAAGTAGCGAACTTTCCACAAAAAGACACATTTTTTCATGGGCCTTGCACAGTAATTGCCTGCATAGCAAGTCCACCCATAGTGCTGTGGACTAATTTGATGTAAAGATGACCCAAGCATCAGCATCTGGACTGCATCCTGAGTAGGATTGGTTAAAAGATCTGATCAGAGAGTATCACACAATAATCTATAATCAAACCAATATTGTTGAAGAAATTTTGGAAAGTGGCACAATGACATCAGACTCGGTCTTGAAATGGTGGCATGAGAAGGACTTCTTGACTGGTTTGATCTCTAAGTGTTGAGCTGTCAGACAGCCCATCACTGCCAGACATGAAGTCCAGATGCAAGTTTAAGAAAAAGGAAATAAATAATTGAGTTGAGTGTCAGGATATGAGCAGAATGCCATGTGAAGAAATTATATCATAATAAATCAAGTGAATAGGGAAAAAAGTCCAGGTCCAATCCAAGATCCATCACTAGCGCTGTTTGGTTTGGACCCTCAAGACTGGGCTGACTCTCCGAGACATAACCCAGTCATCGTTATGGTGCATAAGCTGATTAGTTTGGCCTGTTGACCATCCAAAACCATGAAACATCCATGAAAGATAAAGATTTTGTTTTAGAATTTTATATAAAGTATAGTTATGATATATCATTATCATTACCATATGCTACAAATAAACTACATATTTTGGACTATATTATTTCAGCATTTGCAAAATTTTAAGTCTGTGCAATTGCATAAAAGACATTTCATATGTGATTATGGCTCAGGTCTCTATACAAAAACAATTATCCCCACCTCTAGGTCGAATCCTTTGGTTTGCTCATTCCTCTGTTAGCTCAAGCCGTTCCTGGCAGGACAACGCGAACGGTCCGTATTCTTTTGATATCATAAATCTGGTTTTTCATCTCTCACTCAGCACCTTTTCCTGAAGAAAACCATCTGTGCTGAGGATCAAACAGCCAAAAGGAAAAAGTTTCAGTCTCCCCACAGCGGAGGTTAGGCCCGGGACCGATGTTCTCTATGGTTCAAGGCCAAAAATCCTGGTTATGGACTTACAATAAGGGAGGCATTTTAGTTGTAACAGACATTACCAGAGGAGTGATGGGACTTAAATTTCCCCGGATCCCTTTACAGTGATGATAAGACCAGAAGGATGAGGTATTGTGCGACAAATAAAGTCATTTTTCCAAAAGCCTTAATGAGACTTACATGAAGAGATGGAGCTCAGTGTTGCCAAAAACTAAAATCACACAGGAACATGGACAGTGTAAGAAACACAAATCTAGGAATTATAAGTATTAATGTCTTTTGATTTTTCATTATTCTTTTTCAGTCACTTTCTTTCCTGTTTCGGTCTGCTGAGTGATTCAGTCATAACCATTAAGCTGAAAGTGAAAGTGCTTTGCATGACACTGCAGAGTGTTTTGTTTTTTTTCTTTCTGTCCAAATCCTGAATACAAGAGCAAAACTTAAAAGGAAATTATGAAATATCATGTTTTTCTCCTTTAATGTAACCCCCCAAATGTTAGCATATCTGTTAACAGTAGTAGGCCAGAACATGAAAGTGGGGTTACAGGTTGAAAAGACGTTTACCTCCACTGTGGGGCTGGTCTTGAATACTGGTAGTCTCTATAAGACTGTAGTCCAGCTCTGTACTGTCATCATTTGCCCTCATCATATAAGGTGTTTTGAAACTTTAAAAGGGAAACATACTGTTTCACAATATGAACAATGCGTTTAAAAAGGAACTATGCAAGATATTTACCTTAACTATGTTACATTTGGGGCGGTGTTTAAAGGGCAACTTCGGTTTTTTTCAACCTGGACCCTGTTTTCATATGTTTTTCTGTAGATGTGAGTGATGGATAATATTTTTTTTGAGGTGGCTCCAGTATTGAGCCGGGCAGGCAGCCTGCAGCCCAGCTGATGCTCTTGCATGGGGCAAGTGGCTCCCGTCAAAGTTCGCCGTAAACGAGCATTTTTTTTCAAACTGACAGGCTCAGATAGTTACAATGAATGTCCGACAACATACTAGAAAGGAGAAATTAACGTATTCAGGGTTTTTTCTGGCCAAAATTTGGGTTGAGGCGGCCGCAGGGATACGTATCTCTCCCTCCGGTCAAACGCCCCGTCCTGATCCACATCCACTGCAAAGTAAAGGTGCCGCCAGCTGTAATAGTGTAACATCCGCGTTTTTACAGCTGATTTTAGGATGAAACTCTGAACATAAATAATAAATTACCATGGAGATCTATCCGGGTTAAACAGCCACCTTTGTAGCTGCAGCTCTCCGTCTCCGTCTCCTTCTCTCTCTCTTCACGCTCTGTGCCGGTGGGGTGTGTTTACACTCAGCACCAGGTTTGAACGGAGCGGAGTCTATGAGCCCCAATGAGCCCCGCCCCCGCAGGTACACAAGCAAGCCGTGCATCAACGGCATCTTGCGGTCTGGCCCGGAGCTGAAATCAAACACACCCCTCCTGCTGCGGTCGAGTTGAACCAGTTGAAAACAGCGCCGCTGAGCTTCCATACCGTAGCCTACATTGAGTTTCAATCAAGTTTCCAGCGCAGCGGCAGACAATTTCAGCGAGGCCGTGCCGACCACAGGGTCTGGTATGTTGTCGGACACTCATTGTAACTATCTGAGCCTGTCAATTTGAAAAAAATGCCTGTTTATACCGCGAACTTTGACGGGAGCCACTTGCCCCATGTAAGAGCGTTAGCTGGGCTGCAGGCTGCCTGCCGGGCTCAATACTGCAGCCACCTCAATAAAAGTGTTATCCATCACTCACATATACAGAAAAACATAGGAAAACAGGGCCCAGGTTGAAAAAAACCGAAGTTGCCCTTTAACTCAGTTAGTAGAGCACCTGCAACAGTAGCCCGTAATCCATAATCTCTTGTTTATGACCAATAAGACTACACAAATATGGGGCGGTGCGTGGCGCAGTGGGTAGAGCGGCCGCCCCATGTGGAGGCTACAGTCCTCAACGCAGGCGTCCCCGGTTCGAATCCCGCGTCGGGCAGACCTTTCCTGCATGTCATTCCCCCTCTCTCTGCCTCACCCTTTCCTGTCTATCTATACTGTGGACTATCGAATAAAGGCAAAAAGCCAAAAAAAAAATATATACTTTAAGACTACACAAATATGCATTATAACGTGTATATGATATATAATGTTATCCACCGCTCCATGGATTGATTTCTCGCCAGTTTCGTTGACAACAAATGCACATGGCTGGGAGGAGGGTTAGAAAAACAGTGGAAAAGCACCCGGACTTGCATAGTTCCCCTTTAAAATCTAACCTTTGTATTGTAAGGTGCTTTCAAGAGGCTGAGAAAGGGTAATAAACCAGCAAGCTGCTAGCTGCTACATTTGTCAAAAAACAAACTCAATGTTTACTGGGACGAAATGACCTTTTGCCCACCTCTGTCACTGAAGCTGGTCAGTCACCAACTACA
>NW_028220835.1:0-6837 GCF_045865225.1 Trachurus japonicus | reverse complement strand
TTAAATGGCTTTTGGTTCTTTAAACCACAAATATATCTTCTTATGGATCAACTTGTCAAATAAAAAACAGATTATGTGTAAAATATGTGAAATATGGAAAGTTACATAACCCTCAAGTCATTTGCATGAAGACATTTTTCTTTGCTGTTTGCTGTTGCTTTTTTTTAACTCCTCTTTCTGCATTTCTAGTCACTTCCACTTCAACTGGAATCCCACAATGCTTTGAAAAGTGATTCACTTATTTTTCGTACAGAAAATGAATGAGGTTGAACATCTCATCATTAAGGTGTTAGTTCTGGCTGGCTAGCTTAAAGGGACAATGAGGAGTTTGTATTCGGTTATAAAAAAAAGTCTCATATTAATGTGGATGAATCTCATTACCCACACTTGTTAATGGGTCCATTTTCGATTAATATATTGTTTTGTCTTTATCGTTATTTTGTTATTATTATTTAGTGGTCAGCTCGCCTAGCATTTCCTACTTTTGGTTTCGCGGATGGGTCATGGGAATAACACCACCGAATCGCCGATTATGGTCAGAACTACGACCTGATCATCATGAACATCCGACTTTCATTCTTGAACAATTGAAATTGAAACCATTGACTGAAAAACATTCTTGGCAATTTTTTTCGCTTTCATCTGTCTTGTGCCGGTCCACAAACTTCACCGTGCGCACGGAGGCTCATGGGAAATGTAGTGTGAACACACTTTGCTTTCCAAAACTCCTCGTTGTCCCTTTAAAACATGGTATACTATAGTGAAGATTTTCTCAGTATAGGTAGTGAGACAGTAACTGTGAGTGTCCTAAAACACCAACACCAACATTTGGCATGGGCTACTGATCCAGTTGTGTGGGAGGGTCAGCTGATCTGACTCCAGAACAGAAGTTAGTCGAATCGAGGTCAGTTTCCCACAGAGAAGATTTACTCGAAGGTCCTCCTTCACGGACAAGTTCGCATTATTCGATACATTCTTCTGAATTGAAGACACAAGTGTCAAAGTAGGATAGATGCGTGAAGGCAGACTCACACAAAGGTTGCTACTGTGTGTTGAGCTGTGGGTTTGTGTGCTGTTAGTGCTCTCAGGACGGGACCATTAACTGGCTCCTCACAGGAAAACTCAGTGGGGTTCAAATGTGTTTTGTCTCGCTGTTGATTCAAGCTGTGTTACTTTGAGGCCCCGCGATCATCATGGGTGGCCACATTGGGCCCTTGGCACAGCATTCAGACATTCATACTCAGTTACTCATAAATGCTAGAGTGCCAATGTAGAGTTTAATCTCTCTCACACACACACATGCTCTTACACTACACAAAAGCTTTTTGCCTTTATAACTGCTGTCTTGCATGTGCATACACACTGTAGTCTGACATACACAAATATACAATTAACTTTCTCTCACTTCTGCAAAATCACACATCTCTCTGAATGTGCGACACACACACACAACTATGCATGTTCATGTAAAGTAAATGCACAAAAATAAGAGAGATATGGTTGTGTGTGTGTTTATATAAAACCGCACACATTCAAAGAGGCATACACACTCATTTATGTATGCATACACTCACACCTCCCCGCTGCGCCGTAAAAACAAACTGCTCAAAATATGGCATTTGTCTTCTGATTAAACACACGCATTCCAGAAAACTGTGTTTGGCCGACCTGGCAACAGCCGTCATATTGACAGTCGGACGTGCGGTTTGTCCGGGTGATCTCTCATGAAGGAACGCTTTATGGCACAGCCAGCTCCATATAATCAGCTTTAAATGGCCCCAATGCTAACGAGAGCAACCCCACCCCCCCACAGTCTCACTTCACACCAGCCAGGCGGCCCCAGGAGTCAGGAAAGACAACAGCTTCAGAGGCCATTAAGGAACCAGGAATGTTAACGGGTGCAAAGAAAAAAACATTACAAAAAATAATAAGTCTAATCTTTGGAACTGTGATTAAGTCTTAATATCCATATCTGTCTGGCAATTGTTAATCTGGAACCAAGATTTGCTCTTTTGCTGGCCACGTTGCTATGTGGATGGAATGGGACAGAAAAGTTACAGCAGCCAAAGTATTTGAGGTTATTTCAAGTAAAAAATGTAAAAAAAAAAAAAAAAAAAATCAACTAACTTAATTTATAAGCTCATTCAGTAGATGATTTACTTCCAGAAATGTCAACACAGCCATAAATCTCTAACTTATTTCTACAGAAATGGTGACAAAAAGTTGGTGACCCAAAAATTCTGATTTGCATCAATGCGCACGTGTGCACAACAATCAGTGAGATGCTTGCTTTTTGCACAGTGAAGTAGTAGTAGTAACCGCTACTGCTACTAAAGCCAAGTGTTGGGCAATGTTTCTGAATATTACCCTTACTAAAATCAATTATGTTACTTTGATAATTATTCAAGAGGCTAAGTAATTACTCACTGCTTTCATACAACTCAACACTGACAGACTGAGCAGTTTTACATCCGTTTTGGAAATCATTGTATTTAAGGTGGCAGCAATTGTTATTTGAAGTATTGAAGTGACAGTCAGTCAGGAGAGAGAGAAAAAAAAAAGAGAAAAAATGTCCCACTGAAAAGCTGATAGCATATTGAATATTTTCACCACTTAACCTTGCTATTGAACAGCTGTTTATGACTGAAACAGCTGTAATACACTGTGCTGCTGATGCACAGGAATATGGAAGTTGAGAAAAATAATGCCAGAGGTTTGTTTAGTGGACATAGTGCAGTCTTTTACTACCATACCCTTTTTGTTCTAGCTCAGCTTCTGTGCTGGTGCTCCTGCTGCTTCAAATCACTGTCCTGAATCTACTGCAGGTTATATACTGACTATATGGTTCAATCCCATAGTCAGTATATTATATCATTTTATTATTTATATTATATTATTATTATACAACCACAACTCATTTCACCCTAAATATCCATTTATCAGAGCAAGTAAATGTTGTTTTGGGCACGTTATTAATTATATAATAAATTAGGCTGTATTCCTATGAAGGGTCCTCTTCCTGTAAAGGCTTTTTCTTACATGCAGTAACAGATCATTGATGAATATTAGGCCACTTCAGGTCACTTCAGTTTTACAGCCTGTTTTTTTTCCATCTGAAATTGAAGTCAAATCTCTAATCTCCTGGAGGTTAACCACCTCCCTCCAGTCCCCATGCCAAGCTCACACTCCTGGCCACTGACAGCCAACATCTAAAGCAGTGAAACGACTCCATTTACAAGTATGATTCATCTTCAAATACCCGTGAAGAGCTGAAAGATGAGGGGGAAAAGTCATTTCAGATAACAGTAATATAAAATGTAATGTGATCGTTCGCACATGTGCAACATTTCAACATCATATTTCATTGTCTTGTTAATCTCTAATTCGTCTTCCTCTCTTTGGCAAAGGATGAGACATGAGAAACTTACAAATGGACAAACAGATCACCAATAAGGGTTCAGTCAGACACAGACAGTTATTACAGTGTGGAGCCTCCACTGTCTCACTAAAAACCTTTCATATCCTTGAGGGACACATCTTATCTATCAGATGATTCAGACAGAATGCCTTTACCGTTATGTAGCGGCTCCATCTCAACACAGTCTGAGGTGGAGTCAGAAAATAGTCTGGTCAGTGTCTGGCTGATGTCAAGTCTGCCTCGCAATTTACTCTTACTTAGAGTAGAGAAGGTACTGTAATATTCAGCAGAATAGAAACTGACAAGTTAGGCCACAGTCTGTCAGTCATTAAGTACAAGTTACAGTACTTCACCAGCTTGCTAACTTTAGCACTGATTATCACTAGAATCAGTGGTTTCTAACCCGAGGGTCAAGGCCCACCAGCGAGCCACGACAGCATTACAAGTGGGACAACAAACCATTTACAGAACAGTATAACTTTGGAGAAAAAAAAAAGCTATAATAAAGTAAATATAAATAATTGAGCTTCCTGTTACGGGGTTGAATGTGGGCCACCAGCATTTTTGAGATTTTTCAACCAACTGGACCAATGAGTTGGAAAAAGTTGGAACCTCCTGCATTAGATGTAACCTTTCATTCACGTTAGCTCAACACCTGCTGAGTCATTTCCAAGACACAGCACACCAGTGTTTTGTTTGCATCACATTAAAGTATGGGAGGTCCAGCTAGCTGTAGCTATCTGACGTCCATAGGTCCACATATGGTGAAATGCTCAGACGTGGCTAAACTACACAAGAGGTAGTTTTATAAGTTCCCTGTATGCTGATGCTCATATCACAGACAGCTTTGGATATTGTTGGCCTGACTGATTCACTGCCTGTGTGGCCCTATAGTTCCCATTTAAATGATCAAACGCTGTCAGTTTGAACCAAAGATTCACATACTGTACACACACACACTATAAAATGCTAGTATGAAGTACATCATCACAGCCAAAATGTAAGTGTATTCCCTTATTTGGTCTGGCGTATTTGTTTTTTGTTACTCTCAGGTATTCCAGATTACATGAATGACACACCTAGACTATTTAAAATGAGAGATTTTTGGGATGGCCTCTCTCTTTCTGGTGTCTTTCAGCCAGACAACTTCATTCTGCTTGGTTATACAGTGTATTTAGTTAGTCACCCCAAAACGATAATTCACCAATTATTTGATTTTAGCCTTGTTGTAGTACGATACGATACGATAAACTTTATTGTCCCGTTCAGGGAAATTTGTCTTGGACACTGTAGCTGCGCCATAAATGCCTTAACGGCCACAATGACAAAAACAAACAACAAAAGAACAATACACCTCAGCCATATTAATCCAACAGCATTGCACATATCCCATAACATAGCATATATTCCATAACATAACACATATTGCACACATCCCATAACATAGCACATATTGCACACATCCCATAACATAACACATATTGCACTCATCCCACAACATAGCACATACATACACCTCATAAATTCACCATGGTAAGAGCACTATAAGAGTTATTGCACAAACTCGTTAAGAGATTTGATAGAAGTTGGGATAAAAGAATTCTTAAAACGGTTGAGTTTACAGCGAGGGACTCTGTATCGTCTACCTGAGGGTAGGAGGTCAAACTCTGAGTGAAGGATGTGGGAGGGGTCATTCACTATCCTCAGGGCTTGTCTAAAAACCGTTTGCTCATACATGGACTGCAGAGTCTGATTGTCGCTTTTCCCAATGACCTTCATGGCCGTGTTTACTAGGCGAGCAAGCTTAGTCTTTAGTTTTGTGGAGAGGTTGCCATACCATGATGACATCCCATATCTGATTAAGCTCTCAAGCACTGCCTGGTAGAATAAAAACATGATATTTTTGTCTACCCCATATACTCTTAGTCTGCGTAGAAAGTACAATCTCTGCTGTAGACGAGAACACAAGTTATCCACATGCACATGCCAACTAAAGGTGTCATCTAAATGAACTCCAAGGTATTTGTAAGAGCTGACCTGCTCAATGGGGGAGTCATGTATGACAACAGGACTATGGTCCCCTACAGATCTAGGGTCCAGGACCAACTCTTTAGTTTTTTTAACATTCAGAGAGAGGTAGTGAGCATCACACCATTGCACGAAGTTTTCTATTTCAGAGAAATAGGCTAAAGTGCTAGAGTCTTTGTGCAGTAGACCAAGGATGGCAGTATCGTCAGAAAACTTAAAAACAAGGTTCCCTGTGTGGCTGTTTGTACAGTCATTAGTGTACAATGTAAAAAGGACTGGGGAGCTCACACAACCCTGTGGGGCACCTGTGCTGATAGATTTGCAATCTGAGAGCGTGTTATTGACTCTCACCTGCTGACTTCGATTGGTTAAAAAGGAAAAATACCACTTGATTAAAAAAGGATTAACACTCATCTGCTTCAGTTTAGAAATAAGCAGATGGGGTTGAAGTGTATTAAAAGCCGAGCTAAAATCAATAAATAAGATCCGTGCATATGCTTTTGGGCATTCCAAGTGCTTGACAGTGAAGTGAGTGATGCTATTGATGGCATCATCAGTGCCCCTCCCCTGCCTATAGGCAAACTGGTATGGGTCAAGTGCCAAGTTGACCTCCGCTTTAAGCACAGATAGCATGTATTTCTCAAAGCTTTTCATTACAATTGAAGTCAAGGCCACAGGTCTGAAATCATTATTATCAACTGGGCACGGTTTCTTAGCTACAGGAACTATGGTGGATTTTTTCCACAAAGCAGGAACAGTGTGCGAGTCCACAGACCGCTGAAAGATGGGGCACCAAGCTGGAGTAAGCTCTTCTGCACATGCCTTTAAGAGCAGTGCAGAAATGCCGTCCGGGCCAGTTGATTTTTTAGTGCACACATGTTTAAATATAGACTGAATCCTGAGTGGATCAATTATAATCCTACAGTTTACATCAGTTAAGATAGTTCCCATGACATTATTAGATTCCACAGAGAAGTCGTGGTTTTCAAATCTGAGAAAGAAGTCATTTAGTTCATTTGCCTTCCCGAGATCATCATCCGTAGTGAGGCGTTTCTTGGTGGTGTTCATATTTGTTATTGCTTTCATAGAGTCCCACAGCTTTTTTGAATCCATTGACATAAAAGTCTGCTCTATGATATCCTTATGATGCTTCCTGGCTTCCCTCAGCCTCTGGTTGAGTTCTCTTTGCACCATTTTCAATCCTGCTCTGTCATTATTTTTAAAAGCTAGCTTTTTCCTATTAATACAATCCTTCACACTCTTGGTGATGTAAGGCTTGTTGTTGGGATACACAACAATATCCTTTTTAGTAACCACATTATCTGCACAGAAATGAATGTAGTCTGTAATTGCTTCTGTAGCCTCATCAATCTCCAAATCAGAGAATATGA
>NW_028220834.1:0-11311 GCF_045865225.1 Trachurus japonicus | reverse complement strand
ACAGCATCACATTAAAGAGGAACTATGCAAGTCTGGTCACTTTTGCTCTGTTTTGCTAACCCTCCATCTGGCCATGTGCATTTGTTTACAAAGAAGCTGGCAAAAAATCAATACATGGAGTGGTGGATAATGTTATATAACATATATGATGTTACGATGTGTATATTTGTGTAGTCTTAACCATCATAAACGGTTACGGAGCGCGTTTGTGTCACTGTACCGCAAAGACGAGAGCTGGGACACCAGGGCGGCGGCCAAGTACTACACTGATGTTGCAAGGTTGGCATTCAGCGATAAGACGCCAGGTGGAAGGCAGAGAGCCTCCGTTCTCGCTCGTAACAAGTCACAAGTCATGTAGTTAATGATCACAATTATTCCAGAGCTTTTTAATTAAGGTAAAAATGTAGCATGGCCACGGGAAAAATCCTGCTTAGTTCCTCTTTAACCTAACATTGGAGAAACACGACTGAGACGAGTCCATGAGTGAAGGTGGTGACAAACATCTTGGTGCCAAGAGTGGTTACATGCTGTCATTCCGACATACCACTATTCCCACATGCCTATTAAAGGAATTGTCGGAAAGGCAGGATGTTTAAAAGAAGAAAAAAAATACCTTCATTCCGACCATAGGAGGCAAGAATTGTCGGAATGATGGGATGTTTGATAGAAAATGAGCAAATATAAGTGTTGCCATTTAGACAATTAGAGGCCTATGTTGGACTGGTGGGATGTTGGAATGGTGGTTGCCCCCCACCAAAGAGTGAGTGAGTGAGTTCTGGGGTCGTCGGCCGCTTGCAGTGGGTCATCCGCTGGTCATCCGCTGGTCACAGACATACACAAGTGCGTTGGACACGCCCACAGCACACAGGGCAGGACACATTGATCAGCAGGAGCAGAGATCATTTCCCGTCTTTCACACTTCACATATAAAAACCGTGACCTCCAGCTCAGCGACCAGCGCTGGATGACATCAGATTGAAAGACGTTCACTTATTGAATCTTCTCCTGATCGTTCACACAGCTGAAGTCGCTCACGCTGCATGATCGCTCCGTTCACATGCTTATTATTTATTCTATAGATGATGGGAACTCTCTAATGCACAGAGGGCCTGGATCACGTCCTCCCTCAGCTGCACCAATCATTAACAATTAATAAAAAAAAAAAAAACTGTTTCCACGCCAGAAAATCACGCTCCACTCATCCTGTCTTCATGTCGTTCTGCCGTTGGCTTGGTGACCCCCGTGCACATCACGTTCCAATCAATACTCATTCTTACATAACAAACATCTGTGCGGTTCTGCTGTTCACACACACACACACACACACACACACACATCATACACACACACACACACACACACACACACATCATACAGGCTCTTATCAGTGTAAAGAGTCTGAATCCATCGCTCCCACCCACATATCACCCATCTCTCTCTCTCCCTCTCTCGTATGATCTTCATTCCTCCATCCCGTACCTGTCGCCTCTCTCTGTTCCCTCCTTCCTCTTCCCCAAAACTCTCTCTCTCTCTCTCTCTCTCCCTCCTACCTCTTTCCTCTAAACCCATCTCTCTCTCTCCCCCTCTCATCTTTGGTCCTGAGCCAATCATTTCTCCTCCACCCTTCCACCTCTCCCTCCCCCCACCTCCTTCCTTTCTCTCCTTCTTCCTTTCTTTTCTGTCGGCCTCCTCCCCACTGCCCTACATTCACTCTGTTCTTTTCACTCTCTCTATTACACTTTCTCCCCCTCTCTCTCCCTCTCTCTCTCCCTCTCCCTCTGTCTCTCTCTGTCTTTGATATCCAGCACGCAATAGAGTGAAAATCAGAGGGAAGTGGAGGAAGTGTTGAGTTTGCTCCGGAATGACACGACATAAAGGAGGGGATTTTGGGAGAGGCGATTAGCGGAGAGCAAAACAAAAAGTCCCTTGTCAATCTGGCTTATAATTCCATTAAAAATTGTACATGTGGTCGTTTACTTTGAGAAAAGCTCCTATAATTGGCCTCAGCGGTGGCATCTGTGTGTGTTTATCTTCACTTTTCTATGTTTTGTTTTTCCACGTGTATGTGTGACTTTGTGTCCATGCATGTGTGTGTGTATGAGCTGTAGTCTTTAGCAGTGTGTGCCCGGCTCAGCTCCTGGTTTTGGCATCTCCAGCGCAGGTTGGGATTTAAACAAATGAAGAGGCGAAGCTGGAGTTGGACCCCGCTGACTCCTGAATCTTTCTGATGCAAGCAGACGCTCACAACAGACAAACACATGCCAACAAACACACACACACTCGTACATACACATACACGACACAGAAATTTGCAAACAAGTGTGTTATCTATGCCCAAGGCGCAAGGGGAGGGCGGGGAAGAGATGCTAAGAGACGGGAGAAGAAAGGAACGGCAAATGGGGGGGGGGCTCGGGGGTTGTGTGTGTGTGGAGGGGGGGGGACTCGTGCATGTGTGCCCATGCGTGTGTGTGTGTGTTGAGGGGAAATGCAGAAAAAGCTGGGGACAGACAGACAGACGGGGATGAGGGGGAGCGATAAGTGGATGATGAGCAGGAGTGACCGCAGCAGATGTTGACTGTCCTCCGTCAGCCAGGCAAACATATTTGACATGCAGCAACACACACACACACACACACAGAAGTGAACACAGAAAAACAGAGAAAAGTCATTTCAATCCGTTCTATTTCATTTTTACTCTCCTGTTTATATTTTAACCCTCCTTCCAGGCTTTTTTCCTCTGGGGATGATGGGAGATGCAACTGACTACCCCCCCCCCCACACACACACACACACACGCACATACACACTCCCCACTCAACCCCCCCGTCACCACTCTCTCTCTCTCTCTCTCTCTCTCTCCCTCTCTCTGTCTATCTGGCACTGAGCAGAGGTAAACAAAGGAGGAGATCTCATTTGGTTCCTGAACTGTTGCAGCGGTGCAGCCACACACGCTCTCTCACTTCATCTCCCTCTCTCACACTCACACTCACACACACACACACACACACACACACACATACTCGCGCCACAGCGCAAAGGAGTATTGGCAGGGGGGGTGAGATCCTAGCAGTCCTGGACCGGTCTTCACTCACACCTGCCAGCACTGACAGGGCAGTGCTTCAAGAAGAAGAGGAGAAGGAGAAGGAGAAGAAGAGGTGATAACGAGTGGAGGAGGGAAAAGAGGGTGAAGAGCTTAAGTGGAGCGTGTCGTTTTGTGTCTTGTTGAATCTCCTGGATCGAGCCCAGCACGAGCTGATGATGGAGAACACATGAGGAAGAGACACAGCCGCGGGGACACTCAGGGGGAAAAAGATGCTGCTGAGTAAAGTTTGTGGATATTTTTCCAGAGGGAATTTTTAGCCCTTGAACTTTGGGGGGAAAAAATCAGAGCGGAGGGTCGACTGTGTGCAGACTGCAGAGACAGAGAAGGTGAGTTCAGGGATTTTCTACATTAAAATTCCCAATGACTTTCTGTTGTATTCTGTTTCATGGTCTAAAAACGCATATGTGCCTTTTGGGTTTACATACAGTCAACCGCTGGTCGTTACTCCGTCTGTGATCCTCAACGATTCATTTGCCTTAAGCTGCTCGTCTAACATAGAAGAGACAGTGATGACGTCCGTCTGTGTGATCGCAACCTCAGATAGTGATTCTGACTGACCTGTTTAAAAAGTCCTCTGTCCTCTTTCCATCATTGATTCTATAAGTACGTCAGATCAATAGATGCATCATTTGTTTAACACTCTATATGAACCTGCTGTAAATGAGTTTGTCTGCTCTGGAGATGCTGTCCCTGCAAAATGTAACTTTATGAACACTGAGAGCAGATGACAGGTTGTGTTTGTGTTGTGTATAGAAGGATGCTCTGTCTCTGACACTCTGTCTCCAAACTCGTCCCCCTCCCCCCTCCTGTTCAAAGCCTGCAGGTGGGACGTTGGATAAAAGGGCTTTTCCCAGCAGCATGGCAGTCACCAACCCTTCCTCCTACCACCTTCTCCTCTTCTTCTGCTCCTCCTTCCTCATCGCTCAGCCTGCCCTCACCCAGGACCCGTCCGTCACCACCATGACGGTAACCAAAGGCGACGCCCTCATGGTCCCCACCACACTGGCCAACCAGACCACCGCAAACTACGTGGAGACAACCCAAAACACCCCCCTGGAGACGGGGTTGTCCACCCCCATTAGCGGTGGGGACGCAGACGACGAGGATGTCCCTCCAGCGGGTGGGACGCGTTGCCAGGGTTACTATGATGTGATGGGTCAGTGGGACCCGCCGTTCAACTGCAACGCCGGCATCTTCCTGTACTGCTGCGGCACCTGCTTCTACCGCTTCTGCTGCCAGTTCCGCCAGCAGCGGCTGGACCAGAACATCTGCTCCAACTACGACACGCCCATCTGGGCCAACACCGGCAAGCCAGTGGCCACCATCACCGAGGGCCAGGAGGACCAGGAGCGGGACCGCACGCACCTCATCGTCTACATCATCTGCGGCGTGGTGGCCATCATGGTGCTGGTCGGCATCTTCACCAAACTGGGCCTGGAGAAGAGCCGCGGAGGGAGCGGAGGAGGAGGAGGAGGAGGAGGGGGAGGAGGAGGAGGAGCAGGGCCAACGCACTCTGACATCAACTCAAGGTGAGGAGCATGAGGGCACGCGTGTGTGTGTGTGTGTGTGTGTGTGTGTGTGTGTGTGTGTGTGTGTGTGTGTGTGTGTGTGTGTGTGTGTGTGTGTGTGTGTGTGTGTGTGTGTGTGTGTGTGTGTGTGAGGAGGTGGTCTGTATGTTGGTGACCGTTCTGTGTGTTCGCAGACACAAGCAAAAGGAAGTTTGTGTGTAGTTGTATAGCTATACATGTGAGGATCAGTTTGAGTTTTAACACTTTAAATCAGAGTGAGGACCTGTTGGGCAAGTGAGGACATGTTGGCAGATCCACACTTTCTCAGACCCCTTCCAAGGGCTGTTTGAGGGTTAAGACTTTATAATAACTAGGTTATTATAATTAGGTTTAAGTTAGGTTAAGAGTAATGGTTAAGGTTAGACATTAGTTTTGGATGGTTAAGGTTAGGGTAAGGGGCTGGGGAATACATTATGTCAATGAGTGTCCTCACAAAGATAGCATTACAAGGATGTGTGTGTGTGTGTGTGTGTGTGTTCTTGTACATACTACATTGTGAGGACCGGCGAGAGTTTTTAACCAACACTGTGAGGACACTTTTGGGATGTGAGGACATTTTGGCCGGTCCTCACTTTGTCAAGCTTTAAATTAGCTCTAAATGCTATAAATAAGCTCCCCTCTGTTTTTCACAGAGGGTCCTCAGTTTGATAGTAAGTTAAGAATTTTTCGCCAGAATTTCACACACTTTTTACTCTCTGCTCCGCCTACTGGTGAAATTTGGTACTGCACCCAAATATTCACCAAACGCTTAGGCATATAGGACTAATCTCCTGCTGCTGTACTAAGACATTACTAGAAATCATGTTTGTTTTGTTTTGCATGGCCATTTATGATTTTTTGAAAATTGTTTTAATTAATTCAATGGATAATTATTGAATTTGTGCTATGACAATATTTTTCCATGTGATTTGTTTAAATTTAAAAGGATTAACATTTAAAATGTTATTATTATTATTATTATTATTAATAATAATAATAATAAGCAAATTAAGGCTAAGTGCTGTCCAAAACCCACTGTCATATTTGTGAAACTTTTATTGTCGTTTAGACTTCATTTTACATGGTCCAGATCCAAAACTACTCTACTTAGACAAGACAGATCATTAGTTACATTACTAGATCATGACAGAAGCTGGAGACCTACCAATTTTTAGTTATATAAAACCTTTATTCTATTTATGAAAATGCAATAAAGAGACATTTTGCTGTTTTTCTTTTTCCACGTCTAGACCATTCATGTCCGAAATAGTGAAAGCTTTTTTTCTAGTTTTATAGTTCAGTAAGAACAGTTTTCTGTTTGACACGTAGACCACGTTGGACCAGGTCCATATCCAAAATCACCATACAGAGGCAACTAGTAACTAGGTACTAGATTAAATACTGTCTTTTTGGACAAATCATCTTCTTGCATGAGCACTACTGGTCTATGTGGTCTACATCTGGGGGAAAAAACAATTAAAATGTCTTTTTTTTTTTCATTATCATAAATAAAGCACAGTGGTGGTGAGGCATTCCTTACTTTTACAATGTATGGCGTGCCATCACAACAGATGAGCAACAATGAGAGGACCACTGTTTGTTACCCTACAGTTTCCCCTCTACATCAGAGGCTGTGGACCAGAAGCCATCCTCAATGTCATCCATGACTCTACCTGCTGCATGCGGAAACTAATGACTTTTTTTTTAAAGAGGGCAGTTAATGGCTCATTATAGTTAGGCCTATCTTCCAGTCGCCTTTAAAGCAGATATCAGGTGAATGTTTTTGTTAATATAAGTCCTAAATAGTCCTATTTTTCTGTCAGCATCACTTCCATAGAGTGTTTGGTCTCTCCGTCACTCTGCTCTGCTGTAAACCAGGAGAAAACTTTCCTTGTAGGATACAAGTGTTATCCAATGAGGAGAGAGAACGGCATGAAGGGCTGTGTGTGCAGCCAAGGGATGCGCATGAATGTGGTGACGTAGGGACGAGGACCAATAGATGCCTGACGAGGGCGGGGGCTGCTAACTCATGGTGCGTTCAAGGAAACTCGTAACTTGTGTTTTTCCTTCCTGTGAAGTCATACCAGTTCGATCTGGTACGAGTTCACGGGTCGGAAGTTACGAGTGGCCGTTATAGTGACTTTCACAGGCAACAGGACGGTAAAAACACGAGCTACGGGTTGGAACGCTACAAAGTCGTAACAAAGCTGTAACTTACGGTTTCAAAAGCCTGGAACGCAGCATTAGACAAAACCACCGGATCGCTGATATCTGTTTTAATATGTGAAGTGGTCTGACTTCAGGAAAATGTTGATAATTCACGGTTTTATAATGATTATTCATTTTAATAGTTTTGGCTGATACAAAGACATGACATGGCCATAAATATGTGGCAAGGAAAATTTGATATTTTATCTTTTTCAATCATTACCTAGTTGAGTACTATATTCTTTATTTATTAATATAATATAAATACTTAAAGATTCCCTAAACCAAAAATCGTCTTTTTAAAATAATTAACATGTCAATTTAGTGTATGGGCTCTGCTACAAGGCATTTCAGGAGCAAAATTGCTAATCCACGCAATAACTGAGCATTTTAGACTTGAAAATGCAGTTTTAGTACCAGAGTCTGAAAAAACTGAATTCAATTTTTCAAATTGGAGTCCGTTTTCGTGCGTCACGAAACTATAGCAACCAATCCCGTTGATTCCCCCCCATCTCATTATATAAATTACCCACAGGGTGTAAAGCTGGAGTAACGTACGTTAAACAGCGATGACGGCGACGTTGCTCTGTGCTCGGTGAGGAGCGGTTAAGGACGGTGATACCAGCCTGTTACCAGTAGCTCAGAGACTGTGGGCGTGGCCTCTGGATGCGAGCACCTAAAGAACTTTATAATTCACAGCAGCGGCGGCTCAGGAGCTCATGCCGCTGTTTGTTGTAGTAATTCACCGCGATAGCGGCACTTCACTCCTACATAACAGCTGGATGCACCACAAAATTATGTGTTGGCAGCGGTGGCAATGTGGTAATGTCGCTGACTTATAATCTGTAGACTTGGGTTCGAATCCTGTGATCCATTTTCTTTCTCTGTCTTTAAACTTCATTCACTTTTCGGTTTTACATTCAAATTTGCATTTTAATACAAAGACCCCCAGAGGAAACACAAGCTTGCACTTGAAACCTGACGTGAGCTTCGTGTTTTCAAATCACCTGTCTGTCTTCCTTGCCCCTGACGCATTGACGCGGGGGGGGGGTGGGGGGGCAGCCAATGAGTGCTCGCGGCAGCGCCGCTGCTCGTTGAATACAGCTGTAATAACGTGATTTCAGGTCCTGAAACATTTGTAATATCTCTGGAAAAAGTCACTAGATTTGTCGCTAGTCGCTTTTTACAAAAGAAGTCGCCAAGAGGGTTTGGAAAGTCGCCAGTTGGCAACACTGCGCGCACCGCCGTTACCTAGCAACCCTGACCAAGCAAATCATGCATATTAATAAGATGTGAATTTTTCAATGAGGGAGAAATATGGACGTGTTGTTAGTGTCTTTGGAGATTTATTTTAAACAACTTTTTTTTATCAAAAAATAGTCATAGCAGAGCATTTTTACACATTTTTTTACATGCACATCATGCCCATGACAATGGGACTTGAGCTTTCATTAGTTTTCACAGCACAAACAACATGATTTAAAGTCAACAGTGAACATTACGGCCCTTTCCTGTATGTCATTCCCCCCCTCTCTGCCTCCCATTTCCTTTCACACTCTGAACTGTCCTATCAAATAAAGGTATGAAAAGCCAAAAATACTGTATATAGGCTACTTAAAAAAAAAGACAGACGACAGTCGCCATGGTGGGGATCGGCCCACATAATAGGTGCCAGGGGTCTGCTGCACTTGACTCGTCTTGAAACACAAACCAAGGAGTCCGAAGGGACAGTGTTGTTGTGTGTCCTTGAGAGGAACAAGAACGACAAACACACGGTGACCTTTGACACGTCTGAGGGTCGCACGGAACTCCACACAGTTGATGGGCCTCACTTCCTGATACACAAACTCAAATGTCTGCCTCCTAGCTTAAAGCGTTAGTGAATTATTTGGTGTAGATTTGATCAGCTGTTCTAAACCCTCTCACGCCTTCTCTATTTCCCACTTGCGCTGGTTGGAGGGACGGAGGTGGGAAAGAGGAGGATTTGCAGTAGGGTGCGTGGTGGACGAAAATTGCAAAGTGTGCCTAAACACGACAGAGACTGGGAGAGAGCTACGAAATTAGAGCCCTTAATGTGAAAAAGAAAATATATCTAAAGGCATAAAAAGTGATGCACTTTTTTTTTAATTTAGACTTTATCCAGTTAAAGGAATTGTGTGAAAATATGTTTGTGTTTTATGGTCAAACGTCTTCAGTAAGGCAAAATACTGAAAGGGTTAACAGGGTTTTAGTGAGGTGCTGGAGAAGCAGAAGCAGGACTGGGGCTCTGCTAATTAACGACCCATCAACTCAGCAGCCAGAGCACTCTGTGCAAGGTGAAGAGTTCACCGGCTGAGTGACACTGGCTGCCTCTCACCTGTTAAAGAGACAGATGGAGAAAATTTAAAAGACTGCAATTTCATTATATAAAAACAATGATGGAGGATCATATTAATTCAAAGGACTATGAAATTTTGATTTGGAAATTTTCAGGAAATGTAAAGTATTGATGCATTTTCTTCCTCCATCTGATTCAAATTTACCCATCCTAATACAGCTCCTGAAGAACGGTTCAGCTAGAGAGATGGCTGAGGTCTAATTTTCTTAGATTCTAAGAGTTATATGCTAAGAGTGCAAGGAGGAGGAAAATCAATATACAGATCATCTTTACAGTATATGGAACTGTACAGGACAGATAACTATCCCTCAAGATTTTCTCCTCAATAACACAAAATTTTATTTACTCTGGGAATCTCATTTGAGACTTTTGCTGAAAGTATATCAGACAGACAGAATAGTGAACTCAAACAGTATGTCACAAAAGAACATCAGAGAAAGTTACAGATACCGGAATTAACTTTAACAGAGGTTTATCATATCATGTAGCTCGTGTTATGGTGGTGGAGCACTACAAGTGGGTCCACAGTCTCCAAGAGATAATAACAGACTGAGATCTGGAAAGTCTGTAGCTACAGAGTTAATTCATGTTATTTTTCATATTTATT
Source organism: Trachurus japonicus (assembly GCF_045865225.1). Taxonomy (NCBI): domain Eukaryota; kingdom Metazoa; phylum Chordata; class Actinopteri; order Carangiformes; family Carangidae; genus Trachurus; species Trachurus japonicus. The sequence goes on along the minus strand of NW_028220834.1, from coordinate 1,469 downwards.
AAATCATATGATGCAAAGCTAGTTAAGACAGATAACAGTCAGTCTTGGCTATGCTGCTGCCGACACTGCTGCTGCCCTGCTGGGACCCTTACTGCTTCTTCATGTTACTGCTGTTGCCCCTCCTACCCATGAGGTTTTGCAAACCCACCACCTCCCCAGCATCCACCTGTGGGCTCTGTCTCTATGATTTCCTGCGAGGCCCTGCTTTCATTCCCTGTAATGTCTGTCAAAGTAGATCATTATTCAGGGAATGAATATCTGAGACAGAGCCTGTTGCCTGCTCATTGTTATTAATTGTTCTAATTTTGAGTTGCCTGACTGAATTGTACAATTTTATATGTTTCTCCACTCATTTGTTCATTTCCTCAATAAATAAATCAAGAGGTTAAATCAATATTGACATAAATTTAATCTGAATTTTTTAATTAGGTGTCCCTTGAGTTATGTGAAACTCTGATGCTCTTTATATGTCAAAGAGACCATGAAGTCACTTCACCGCAGTGAAAGTGTTCATCAAAATAAAACTTTAAATTCTGGGGCGATAGCTCTGTGTGCTCATTCCAATTTAATTTCCACATCATCTTTGATTGCCAGTTTTGTAAGCAGGGTTTCCACCGAATCAACTGCCTTTTTTTTTTTTTTTTACACACCGCAACATATGGTTCACGTCATAACTTCATATTTTGGCCATTCAAGCTTCCATAGTCCATAGTTCACTTGTTTGTTTGATAGTTCAAAGACTTTTGGTTAAGTAGCCATGGATAGCTACCCCGCCGTCATTGCGGCCATCGCCGGCCATCGTGCCAAGTGTGTTCTGTTTCCTCATGATAACAAGATAAATCTTATTTTAAGAAGAAAAGTTTTGTTATCCTGAGAGAGCAATATGCACACATCTTGTCACCTTTGATTTTAGGGAATTTCCATCTGTCATTTGAAGGGTTAAAATCCTGTTTATGATGATGGAGATTATTTTATGATCAAGACTGAATGTGGGAAAAAAAATATAAAAAAAATACACTCATTATATTTTTATTCATATTTATGAATATGTACACAAAATGTATATGAGGGTTTTTTGAGAATGCACTTGTTGGAACTGTGAAAATATGTTCAGGTGTTAGGGTCAGCCTTCATCAGAAAGGCAGAGCAGTAACAGAGTTGTTGAGAGCTGCTGGAGAAGCAGAAGCTGGGGCCTCTGCTAATTAATGGCCCATCAACAGCAGCCAATCAGAGCGCAAGGTGAAAAGTTCAAATCGGTCCTCACTCTGATGGTTAAAAACTTTTTTCCTGAAACTTTGTTTTTCACACAATCTGAACGAATGTATAGTTTGTTGGTTCCCCCTAGTGTTCAGACATATGTTTCCTGTGTTGACATGAGGTCTAGAAATGCCGGTCCTCACTTTGCAGGAAATTCACTCGGTCCTCACTATGCAGCAAGTACAAGAATGTGTGTGTGTGTGTGTGTGTGT
>NW_028220833.1:0-29625 GCF_045865225.1 Trachurus japonicus | reverse complement strand
TAGGGATGCAAATTATCGAGTAATTCATTAATCGATAGTTGATAGACCTTATCGATCGATGATCGATTAATTGATAAGCGGCGATTTTCCTGAGAACCTAAATTTAAGGGGAAAATTCCTTATGGACTTTACACTAGTATTTGTTAATTTATTTTAAGAGCACAGCACAATGAAAATGTTTAAGTAGCACGTTATTTGGGACAGAGAGCTCTGAGGTTGAAGTCCTATCATAATGAGATGAGATGAGGTGAGAGAGCTGCGTTTCCATTACAGATTTTCGCAAAATAAAAGCGATATTTCTGAAACTTCGAAAAAGTGCAATTGCCATTTGCGGGTGTTTCCATTGAAAGGTATTTTGCGAATGAGCCGTAATGCGTCTTGCGTTTCTATGGTGACGGCACAGCAATCTCAGCTGCCGACAGCTGTTGCTGTTATTGTTATTAACAAAGACGAAAACAGCGCTTGATTGCTGAAAGGCAAAGCCCGTGTGGCGCTGCAGCGGCCACAAATAAGGACGCACTCACACGGGCCAGTTGTTCCGTACCGTGCTGAAGCCCGAATCCCCCCCCCCCCCCCCCCCTGTCCCCCGCTGGCCCGCACTCACACCACCTCCAACCCAAGCTGCTCAAGCACGGCTGCCTCCGTTGATATGTAAGGGATAATGTATAGTTCGGAGGTTGTTATGGAGAAATAAACCCCTTCAGGTTGTATGGAACCCCGACGCGAAGCGGAGGGGTTTCATACAACCTGTCGGGGTTTATTTCTCCATAACAACCTCCGAACTATACATTATCCCGCTTAGAACACGGCCTACAACTAAATCATTCAATAATGTAACACAAAATAATGATAAAAAGAGATTTTATTCATGTAAAATTAGACCGTTGCTCGGGACGCCGCTCTGACCAGCGCAGCACAGAAAAGAGAAAGTATGCAGGATATTTACTTTATGTTTCATTTTTACCGTCATTAAATAGCTTCGGACTAATAGTGATGTTAGATAAACGACTTGTAACCTGTTACAGGGAGAGTGGAGGCTCCTAAGTTATTTCCACATCGTGGCTGAAAAGTAAACTTGCATCAGAACTTCTGACCGTGTCACAGCTCCTCTCCTCTCTGTAGCTCCGCGACACAAACGCACCCCATAATCTCTTGTTTATGACAGATGGACTACACACAATACATCGTAACGTGTATGGTAATCCATCGATCCACTGATTGATTATCAAAGGCTTCAAATGCACGAACGGGAGGAGGCTCAGCAAAACAGCGGCCGTGACCGGACATGCAGAGTCGGCCGTTGCTATGGAGTCCCTAGCAACGGTCCGCTCAGCGGTGGTCTATCGGGAAATAAACACCGCAGAATATTGGTGATTGACCAATCAGAATCGAGTATTCAAGAGAGCCGTGTTCTAAAGAGGGATTATTTGTTTACCAACACAGCGGATGTGCGCTTTAACCTGACTGCAGAAAGAACGGAGCCTTTTAACACCAGCGGTGATGAGGCGCTGTCGCGCTGACAACAATATTGTGTCCACACACCCGTACTGGTTTATGTGACTTAAGGTGACATGTCGGCGCAGGAGGGAGTGGGAGCGTGGATGCGAGCCAGTCTCCTTCAACCATGCAGGGAAAAGGGGAATGATAGGAAAGGGTTTTCTAATTTATTGAGAAACAATGCCCAGGTCAGCAATGCATTACAATAAACATGTGGTTCATTTGTCCCCTCAAGTTACATAAACCAACACAGCTTGGACACACGCGCTGTTCTCCGCGGCACCGCAACGAGCGCTTTTTTTTTCTTTTCTTTTTTTTTTTTTAAATTAAGCTCCGGTAGCGACCGGCTAAACTACGGTAGGATACTGTAAACCAGCGCGGATCCGGTGTGTTTATCAAAGCTTGTCCGCCGTGCTGAGGCACCGGGTCGGTTTGAGCTGCGTTCAGGCTGCATTACAACTCCTCAGGCAGCTCCGTGTCGGCGGCTTTTTGACTCGTTACTCACCGGTCGTCTGTGTGTTAGCGATGGTACAGCCTGAGTCCCGTATAGCTACAACAGGTAACAGTGTTGTCTCTTTTCACCTCCTCTCCCTCTCTCCCTTGTGTGCTGCAGTGCGCAGCGCTGCACACGTTTACACAGAGATCTGCTACATTATGTCGGCTTTGCTTGTTTACATTTCACAGTAAAACTCCCATTGAAAAGGAACGATTAATTGCAAGTAATTTAATTTAATCGATTAAATTCTTATCGACAATTAATCGATAGTCGATTAATTGTTTGCATCCCTACTACCCTTCATAGTTCAACAGAAGTTCACCTGAAATGGACCACAACTACTGAAGCACTCAAGGAAAGAACTCGAGGGAACTTAGAGAAAGCCCTCTAAAAAAAGATGGACTAGATGAGAGTAAATACAGAAAATCTCCCTCATGAGCTCAGATGGGTTTGTTTCTTTCATTTGGTTATGTGTAGATCCAGAGGAGCAGAGTGAGACACTGATGCCATAGTTGTTAGCAATCTGAACTTCTGAAGTTGGCTGGAGCGGCAACTTTGATCCTTAATTAGCTGAAGAAATCTGCAGAAATACTGTATCTTTGCCCCTTGTTCTCATTATGCCTCCTTGTCCATATACAGTGTTTTCAGACAAGTCTGCCACACAGTCATTTTAGCATCTGCAAGACTTACTTAAATTCACAGAACTATATCATCCTCAATTACAGCCTTCAGCAGTTTTTCCTTTTGATGTAAACACTGAATAACCCCTGAGAGACTATACACACACACTCGTGCACACACACTCATATACTAGGAGAGCTCTGATTATAATAGCCTTTTTTTAGAATCCTATTTCTAGAGTGAAGCATGAGAATCCCTTCACCATTCATTGAGGCCCGACCTCTGAAGTATAGTCAACAGCAGCATGCGGCGATTAATTAGAGATTTGTCTCGATGAGGGGAGGTTTGGGAGGCAGGAGGATAAAGCAGGCAAATCTGCTGGCCTAATTAGGGGAATTTAATTTCTCACAGGCTCACATTGACTCAGACCTTGATGAGGCGTTTTTGGGAGAAAAGTGGGATGGAGGGAGGGAGGGGAGGAGAGGAAGCAGCTTGTCCATGATGTTACATGCAGTAATAGATGGGTTAAGGGAGTCTGCCAAAGGGAAGTGTGAGACGCTGCAAAATCAGGAAGCGATTTGACAATAGAACTCATCAAATGTGCTCATGTTATACTCAGTTAGGGTGTTTCTCTGCATGCGCTGCCTTCAACACCAGTGTCACAGTTGAACCTCTGAATTGTTTCTGATGGTCGAAATGTTCAATTCAGAATGTGCTGTGTCTTAGTCCTTTAAAGCTGCATGTAACTATTTTCCTAGTTTTGGATTAACAGCCAGTTCATTGACTCTTCGTGCTCTTCAGCAGGAAACTGTTTTCAGCAGACCTGTGTAAAACCCACCGTGTGCTGCTGTCCCAGCACCAAATGGCAGACTGTTAATTAGGGCTGGACGATTATGGCAAAAATCATAATCATCGATTATTTTGCTCAATATTATAATCACAATTATTTACACAAATAAATGGGAAGGTGGAGGGGGTGCCATTGTAATTGCCATTTTAAGAACCAGCAACAACAGGTCAGAGGAGCTAACTAACTCACCAGCCAATGACTCAATACATTGCTTGTGTGAATTAACTGACACGCAGAGAAAGATGAATGATTGTTCATTTGTAGAAAGATGTTTTTGTTGTTGTCATTGTTGTGTGCGATATAGAACTGCTGCTTCAAGTAGACGAGCGTAGTTTCCTTCTGTTTTTTTTCAATTGTCTGTTTGTACGGCTTGGGCAGTGGGCAGAAATTTTTTAACGCCAACGTTTTAAGGTAAACTCTGAGTATGTCTCCGCTCCTCATGTTCCCACACCAGAGAAGCACTGCTCTCCCCGGCTGTCACCACACACGAGTGGCCTCGTTCACAGTATTAACAGAGTGAGTGCAGTGCATGCTGCAGGGGCAATATCGTGCATGCGTGTGTCTTTCACAGTAAAACACCACCAATAGTCTGGGAAAATTATAAAATATTAGTTTTTCTTTGATCTTGCAAGTTTTGAGATTGTTTGCATCTAAAATTAGAATGATCAGAATTCAGAATTCCCTGAAGACCGAATTGGAGCTTAACTATAGTGACAAATCAACAAGCGCTCTCCATAATGGGTCCTAGTCATTCTTCAACATTTTGGCAAAGTCAGAGGATCATATCAAGGCTTTTACTCCACGTTCTCATGGATTATGCTCTTACCTGAAGCTGCTTTTGGAGAGAATTTGTTATTATTGATTGATTTTTATTGAATTTCTAGAGTTTCTGCTGGTTGCCTGTAACCTCGACAACAAGACTTCAGGAAGTTAATTCTGAAAAACTTGGCTACATAAGCCCTTTTGATAACTGTTGTTTTCACACTCTCACAGTTCCCTTAAAAAAAAAAAAAAAAAAAAAAAAAAAGAGATTCATGAGTGGAGAAGGTGTCCAAATCTCACCAGTAATTTTAACCAAAGTTTGAGTTGGCAAAACTAACCTCACCTTTTGAAGCTGTTTTAGTTAACAGGCTGCTATTTTGCAATCAGTATGAAGTGACGGGTTTTCCCTGAGCTGACACTCTTTTCATTCCTAATTCAAATTCCAATTTGGCGAGCATATCATCAAGCGTAAACCTAAAGTGAATTGGGTTTTGGGGAAAAGAAAACCCCAAAACAGCATGAGACGACCACAGAGGTCAGGCTCCATTCCATCAGGAAGATAGATACTGATTAGAAGGGAAACAAATGGTTTGTTTATTGAATTAGCTGCTTTGGTGGTGGGAGGAGAAGATGAAGATAAAGAGGGGAAGTCTTGCAATGTCAGACAGGTTTAATAGAGGAGCCTATTTTTTAGGAGGGAAACTTGGTTCGTCTGCGTTAAATGTCAGTGGGGAATGAAGCAGCCGAGCAGCGAGGTTCATCTGAGCTGACAGGACGGCAGCCGGGCTCGTCAATCTCCTTCTGTTGGAGTAAACGGCTTGTACGATAACATACAAAATACTGTAATTAGTGCAGGTAGCACAAACAGACCTGACCCCTCTTCAGATCCTTTACCCACCTGTGAAGATGAGTCATGGCTAGTGAGTTAAAAAAAAAAGAAGAAGCATGAAAGTGATGCAGTCAGTCTATACACATTTCAGTTATAGCACCCAGAGGACCGCTAAAGAGAGCCCTACGGTGAAAGGGACTAATATTCTTTTAAAGACTATTGGCCTTCAGTGGCCAATGGAAAGGTGACCCATCATTGCTCACACTTTGTCTCTTTCTTTCTGTCACACACAGTCAGAGACAGAGAGAGAGAGAGAGACACACACACATATGCAGGGGCTAATGTGTTCTAGGCCTAATAGCTCTTTCATTAGTGCCAATCCACAGACAAATGGATTCAATAAGCAGCCCAAATCTATCTGTCTGTTTGGGTTTAGAAACACCCCTGCTCCCTCACTCCCTGGCTGGCGTTTATGTACTCAGAAATGGTTGGAGTGAGAGAGAGAGAGCGGCAAGAAAATAGATGAGAAAGTGGATGAAAACACAGGGAATGGACAAAATGAGGCATAATGACTTGGAGGGGGGAAAGGCGGCAAAAAAGCGACAGGCTAATGAGAACAGGCTATATGTCAAGATGCTGTTAACAGGATATCGACAAAGCCATTATTCAAAGTTAAAAGGACGAGCTTGATTGTGCATTTTCCAGTAAATAGATGAGGATTGTGAACATTGTTTGGGTGGTGTCGAGGATAATTTTGCTAGTGGAATAACAAGGGATTTTGTTGCGTTTGCTTCCCACACAGCTGAACAGAACATAAGAAATATTTCTGTGCTGAGACATTAATGGGACTCTGAGTTTCAGAACCTTTTGTGCTGCATTAATGGGAACTATCAAACCAAAAGAGGGAGTAATTAACACCTTGAATACAAAAGATCACTTTGCATATCCATACTGTGTATCCATTCACCCACTGGTAAAATGAATCTGCGCACCCTTGTCTGTGCCTGTCACTGAGCATTGCTGGTGCTTGTACTTGAATGTGGACAATACTGGTTCAGCCTCTAATTGAGTCTCACAATTGAGTCTTGCCAATTTCCCAGCAAAGCCCTTTCTTTGAACAGGGGTCAAGTCTCCTTCGCTAATGTGTTTGGCTGCCAGAGCAAGAAGGTGCCCGGCTGGCACCGCACCAAAAAGCTGCCCTGGCAGGTGTTAAATAGCAGGGCGTGATAGGTAGGGGCTATACAGTAGATGTGTGCGTGTGCATGGGTTTCATCCTGTCATTGAAGAGTTTTGGGGATCACTATTCCTCAAAAAGCTGCTAACCGACAAATTTCATTAATTGGGGTTTCAGTCAGTGTCATGTCTAAATGCTGATTTAGAGGCTTTCCCAGTTTGCCAACAGTGATTGAAGTAATATGCATTGTTGTGTGTGTGGTGTGGGTAGGATGGTGGGCAGCAGTGTGTGAGGGGGATGATTGGAGTGTGGGTGAGTGGGTGGTTTCGACTGGTGGTGGGGGCTCTCTAAATAACAATGGTCTGTCTGAAAGCCTGGAATAAGATACCTCTGTGTGTGTGTGTGTGTGTGTGTGTGTGTGTGTGTGTGTGTGTGTGTGAACATGCCTCTCACTGTGCTTATGATGTGACAGGACATGAACAAAAAGGATTTGGTTAGAATTAGTCAAGGATTAGACATCTATTTTAATGTCTTTTGTCAAGTAGAATGTGTTACATGCTGCCCGAACCAACGAAGTGGGCCAAGCCACTGTGCTGCATACCAAGCGATCTCCAGTGCACTGAGAAAAAAAATTGAAAAGCTAATACATGCTGTTAGATGTTACAAAGCAAATGCCTTACCTTGCAGATGAATCAAATACACGTATTCATGGTTTGTTGATGGCATCAAAAAACAAAAAGTGCTCACATTTGTCTTTTCTTTCACTTTTTCCTGCGAGTCAGAACCTCTCAGAGCACATTTTTTTGCTTCCTTCAAAACTCTTTGCCCCTTTTGAGGGCCCTGTTTCCATAGCAACTAGGGCTGGGTTTGTGTGCTTATGTGTGTGTATCCAGCTCGACTTGTTGCATTTTGTGATGCTCACAAGCACTGAGCTGTGGCTCATGCTTCAGAGGACGGCAGCACATTGCCGCTGCTTCGTGGTTTCTTTTCAGTGAAAGTGCAGCGTTGTGTCGCACACACCTCCACTCATATGTATAGAAAACGGTGTGTGTTGTGCCCAGCATCAGGGTTACACGTTGCAGTCAGTAATTTGGAGACAGAACATCTCTCTCATCCTGACAGTTATGGCAACTCTACCTGCCTCCCCCTCTCTCTCTATGACTTAAATCTAAATCATCAGTCTGGGCATCAGCACATATATCCCTCCATGTGTTCATCCATTCACCCACCTGTCTGTAAACCTCGCCTCTCTGTCCCTCGTTCCCCTTGAAACTTCTTACTTTCTTCCCACATGACCTCAGTTTCACTTGTCACTCTCCCTCCCTGCCTGCCTGCATCCTCCATGTACCAGCTCCATCGTAGCTCTCCACCTCCGTCCACATCACGCATCCCCAACTGTCATTTGTCACCTGTATCTCCCGTTGATGATAACATCTGTCTGTCTGTTGATAAATCAGTCATCTGCTGCGGATCAAAGTGCAGAAAACCTCTCAGATACAGGTAGCTATCGTTGTCATCCATCCACCTGTCACAGCCAGCCCTCCCACCGCCTCCTCCTCTCCTCTGCTGCCCTTGGTGACTGACATTAAAGTCAGAGACAGTCATGCACACAGAATAAAATGCAAATACCATAATTTGATGTCCTCTAATGTAGTCAAAGATATTGTAGTGCATGAGCAATGTCACTATTTGTTATGTTGTAATTGCTGCTAACCTTGTCAAAAGGCAATAAAATGTTTCTCCTACAAATGTCAAATGTATTAATGGAGTAATCAGCATCAACACCATGTTGCTGAATATCAGCGATTCTACGGTAACTCCAGTGATTTGTAACATTTGGAGGAATTTTGTACTGTGGTCTAATCATGTACTAATGACAAAGAATGCAGTGTGCAGCACTATGAAGAACATACATCAACATACATTTACGGTCCATTTAAAGTCCCTTAGTAATTATGTTTAAACAGTTGTTGTGTTTCGTCAGGATTAATATGTTGTCAACTCTTCTGTGTAGAGGTATAAGTGATGTAATGCATTAAATCCTTCATTTAAAGTGTTTCTTGATGAGAGCGCTCGACACATTAGCATACACTGTGGGCCAATGTAAAGTCGGAGTAAGTTTCTAAGAAACAAAAGTGAGTGAAGCCTACTTTACCATGGCATTTAAAACATGAGAAATTTTTTTTTTATATTAAAATTTATCATAATTTTCATATTGTGAAGGTTTATGGAAGCCAAATAGTTTGACATCATTGGTAGCATGGTACACTTACAGCATTCATTTAGATGTCAAACAAATGCATACCTGTGGCACTCAAAGTGATGATCTCAACAATTATTAGATGGCCAATTTTGTATATTTGTGGATTAATCTACTGTCTTTGGTGATTCTGGCCATCATTTTGATAGATTCTTTAACTTCACATATTGTGTTGTCATCATGTCAAAACTTTGAACTTGTCCAAATCTTTGGTTTATTACAAAAATGCGTGTGAAACTAATAACATTTCAGTCAGCTTCAGCAGCAGGTTGAGTTTAACGGTAAGAAACGAAACATCAGCAAGTTAGCATTGTCATTGTGAGCTTTTTAGTATTTGGCTAACAGTGATTCTTGTATAGCATAGCGTAGGTTTGTAGTATTGAACCTGCTCTGTATGAACTTTGATTTAAACTTCAGTAACTTCCATTATCCACAAGGCACACAAGTTAAAGTGAAATGAATATAACCAGTCTTGCTAAAATACTTCTTCGAATGTATGTAATTGTTTCTATTAAATTATTTTGATCACTAGGCTCAAGTTTGCATTCAGACTGCTGCTTGCTACTTGTTGAAGTTAAAGTTATTTTGTTGGGCATTTTTGCCTTTGTTGGATAGGACAGTGAAGAGACAGAGACTGGGGGATTAGATCCAGAAATTGACTGCTTCGGGGCAGACAATGCCCATATGGGATGTGCTTTAACCACTCGACCAACCCTACCTGTTGAATTTTTGACTGGATGACCAGCCCTCGTTTCCCGACTTCATCTCATGCTGAGAACAATAAACTTGTGTGTAAGACAGACCAAAAACATTCACATGTAGATTTACAGGTGCCTATATTAAATCTTAGTGGCCCACTTCAGCAGATAATCAGCAGTTAATGGAAGGGGGATGCAAGCCTGTTTTGTTAGGATGAATGGGGATGTTCTGGCTGGGATGTATCGGCTGGGCACTTACCTTTAGCCAGGCGCATTGGGCACAGCGGGGTGTAGCTCTCTTGGATGAGCCCAAGTATTTGGCATTCAGGTGAACCAGTCCCATACTTGGCAGTCAGAAAGGAGCCAGGCAGTGTGACAATTAGGCTAATGACAGGTGGGAACGGGCTCAGCGACTAGCGTGGCATTTGATTGTTGTGGGATTGAGGAGGAGAAGCAGGACGAGGATGGCAGGGATTTCAAGGTGGCGTTGTTGTAAAACCTCAGCCCAGTCAGGTGTGCCAAACAGAGCAGAACAGTTGGCTGGGCATGGTAGAGCCTAAAGCAGCACAGCTCGGCTCAGGCCTAATGTGAGTTGCTGCCACTTCTAACAGCAGTACAGGAAAATGCAGAGGATAAAGAGGAGAGAAGATGGCAAGAAGGGATTGGATGATGTTAAAGAAGGTATGGAGACAATGTCTGATGATGGTGATAAGAAACAGAAGTGAGGAGGAGGAGGAGTGGTGAGGGGTGATGAGAATTTAAAAGGGAGGATGCAGTGATCGACGGGAGAATAAGACAAGTGTATCCAAGTGGAAGAAAGTGAGGGAAATTAAGTGGGTAAACACAGCGACACAAGACACGGAAGGAGAAACAGGGAAAAGTAATTCAAGCCACAGGGAAATTTCAAATTTAGTTAAAATTATTTTGCCTGCTTGCTTTCTTGGTCTGTCTCACTCCGAAGGAGAGTAAACAAAAATTGTGTGACTACTTTTTGGTTACCACTTAACACTGTTTGGATAATGATATGAAATCAAATGTCAAATTACTGATGGCAATGATCAAAGGCAAACCCTAAAAGAAAAACATGAAATGGGTGAGTGGTGCATATGCAGGCTGGGCATTGTTTTAGAGAATACATACATTTATTCTGTTTCTCACTCCTTGAGTTATCTTTTTACAAGTAAATATGGCCAAGATCACACCACAGCCGTTGTTTGTTGCTTTTATGTATGGTGATATTTTGTCGGATGACATTTGAGCAGTGCAACAGCTTGGGAGTTGAGATATGCTCCTAAAAGGCCGTGGCAGCCACTGTTTCACAATTCCTTTGTCTGACAGCAGGATAAAGATACTGTGAATGAAAATGGCTTTATATTTATATTATTATATATTTAACTAATAAATATCACATTTCCATTGTCATTATCAAGATGTTAGCAAATGACCTTTTAGCTTTAGCCAGCCCATCAGAGCTGTTAGCATGGCTGTAGTAGACTCTTCCTGTCCTTTAACAACAAATTCTTCCCAATCAGAAAAATGCACTTGAAGCCTCTTCGAGAAACTTTCATGTTTTGCCAGAATGAAGACTGCATTTCCCATGAGCTCTAGCGCACGGTGTCATAAAGACGCTCGCAAAGCATGTTTCTAGTAAATAAACATATCCTGTAGCAGACAGAGTAGAATAATATTGTGAGCAAAATTGTTGCCGAAGCAATGAAACGATACACCTGAGAGAGTTGGAGGTCAAACAAGTGGTTTCTCCTTCATCTCTCCCTTGTTGATTGTGTGCAACCTGCAGCGGTTAAAGCCAGAGCCGTATGAGGCTGTGATGTGTGATGATCGATGATGGAATTGAATTAGCTGTAATACTATGACTGGACACTGGAACGAGATCCTCTGCTGGGTATTCTTGATTAGATTGAAGATGTTCTCATCTCATTTAAGGCTGCTACAGATGGCAGTTCCCAGGTCACCTCTTGTAAATGTCAAAACTGGGTTGATAATGGCTCCCAAAGCTAATTTAAGCCAAGACGTTTGTCAGGAAAAGAACCATGGACTGAGCCGATTAGTTAGAAGTGAGGACTTACAGCAAACTATAGTCAGAGGTCCTTTGGTGCCCTTAGTGACAACTGATGCTGCACTTACAGAGCAGTTGGTCCAGCTTAAAAAAGTTACAATAAACTAAAATCTTTTACTGATGCATCTCTTGGATTTAAGCCCTGTCTATATTGAGTTTGGCTGTAACGTGAGGTTTGATCCAGAACAAACGAACACCACCAATTTCCTAGTGTCATCTTAGTTGGCAGTGCAGTGCAGTGTTTGCAGTGGAGTGGGCTGTTTGTTCACTCCTAGAGCTGATACGGCTCTGAGGCAGCTGTTCAAATTAACTCTGATGGGTGAGGACTTAATATCAACACTATTACTGTTGATTTTCTGAGGTGAAAAAACACCAACAACACTGTCAGGTTTGCTTCTCAGAATGGCCTGACCATTGCTCATGCTCTGGTGCAAGGACAGTACCAGTGTCATTTATTATTTTAATGCATGGCTTTTGCTGCAGTTTGAAGCTGTTCCTGCTGAACCCTTGCCTCACCTCCACAAGTGTAAGCACTCTATTAAACAGGAGAGGGATGAACACAATCAGTTGTTTTTAATTAAATTACAATTTTTCCCTGAAATGAAACATTAACATCTCCTCAAATTGCCAGAGGATGAGCTGTCCACCAAACTTCAATTAATCATCTAATGAATACATAGTGAATAAAGACATAACTTTCTAACTTTATTGGCAGAGAAAATAACGCCATCCCTGTTAAGCTTGATGGGAATAGGATTCTGTTTAATTAAATCACTTTGAACACATCAGACGAAATACTCCAGAGATGTGCCGAGTAGGTACACAGAGCCAGGAAAAGTGGTGAATCGAGTTGAAACGAATACACTGAACTGGTTGGGAGTAAGTTTGAGTTTATATTAATATCCTATGAAGAGTCTATTCTTTGAATAGATCACACAATATCGCCCAGTCGCTGTAGTAATACCTTCTCAGCTCCACTCTCCAGAGAATCATCCCTGCTCGTACCTGGGCCTGCTCAGCGGCTCCCTGTTGGAGATTTTCAAGAGAGAATTTCTTTCTGTCTCAAAACTTCTTTTTTTCTGTCCAGTTGTTGAATTATTTAAAAGGGAAGTTGAGGCTCTGTTTCTAACATTCAAACTTTTTCAGCACTTGTAGTGGTGGTGGTGGAGGAGGAGGAGGAGGAGAAGGACGAGGAGGAGGAAGAAGAAGAGACTGTTTCAGGCATCTGATTGTCTGATTTTCTTTCAGCCACACCACGAGTTTAGCATTAGAATTAAGGTTGCGGATATTAAAATGATTAATTTGGCCATACCAAGCAGAGTTCCCATTTAGCTAAAAACTACATAAAACTACTTTTATGTAGCACTCCTCCCTCTTCCTTATTCTGAAAATGTCCTATTCATGCAGATGTTCCATTATGAGCCTCCTACACGCATGATGATGGAGGCGAGGCGCTGGTGTGTGTGTGTGTGTGTGTGTATGTGTCTCAAAATGATAAAGCTTCTGGTGGGGAAAAGGAGGAGACGGAGGGAGGAGGTAAGGGAGGAAGAGAGTGCGTGAGGAGAGTGTGTCCACAGAAACAGACTGAAGGTGGCTGCTGTGTGAATTCAGGACCCCCAGCTGCCAGCTCAAACAACGCTCAGAGACTTTCTCTCTTTCGTTTCGAACAATGCATAGCTCAGCATCTCAACACATGCACCACAATGCTGCTGTCTTCCTCAACCAGGCAGATGACCAACCCTTCAGCCCTTTGTTTCTCGTCTTTTTATTTAGAAGGCACCAAAATCTACAGAGCTAGTGACTTTCCCTGGTGATTATGCAAAAAAAGAAAAGATGTGCAGTATGGAAGAAGCATTAACACAGACTACATTCATTTTGCACTATAACAGAGTCAGACAGTGGTGTGGTACTATAGTTTTTGGGTGCTTGAATATGTTAATGAAACAAAACCTCTGACTGTCAACACTCTGATTTTCCTTACGCTACAGTACAAGGTGGTTGAATGTTTGGCCCCTGGGTGGAGGTGGACTACCTCTCCATTACTTAACAGTTGGATGAAATTAGCAACTAGCTTGAGCATTGTGATGCAGTAACTAAAAAGGTAGTTTATATTTCTCAGGAGTGGGTCGAGACTAGGGATGCACTGAGCCGATATTAATATCGGATATCAACCCAGATATTGACTAAATAGCTAGATTCATGACAGCCATCTATTCACTTCAATTTTATGTTTGTGACACGCGCTACCTCACACACATCATACATACGGTACATACATACACACACATCGGTAGACAACAAACACAGAGCAACAATGTTTTACATAGTTAGGAAAGTAACGTCAAGTCAAAGGCGAGCCTGGTACAACAAGTTTGTTTTTGAGTTGCTAATTGATTTTCATTTAATTTGCTGGATCTAAGTTCATCTTTGTTGTATCCATTCCTATGATAGACTGGTGTCTTGTCCTGACTATACCATACACATGCACATACAGATTATTGTCTGCCCTACCACTACCCTAAAGTGGTTAGCAGTACAGCTAATCAATGAATTACTGTAATATGTAGCCATCCAACTGACCTTTTATGCTGCAAATAGATTATTTACTGTAGATTGAAATAGTAAAAGCAGCAGAGCAGGACAGATTTGGCTCTGCTGCAGTAAGCACAGGACAGGATGACATATTAATCTCTAATTTAATGACAGTGTGTGATACAGATGCATTTAAATTCAGCAGAATGGGAGAATAGCAGCAACACAACTTACTCACAGTTGGGAGTCTTCACAAATAATTTCAAACTAGCGACCTCTAATGATCAGGTTCTAGTTGCAGATAAGTAGCCCTAAATTAGCTACTTTGGTTGGGCTAAAGTTACAGTGACCAGTGAGTTACCAGATACAGTTTTAGCCCCTATAAGATTAGCTTCATGGCAGAACTGCTGCAATGCATCATTCAGCTTAAAAATATTGACATGTGCATAGTATGCTGTATCCCACCATGCAAGTAAAGTCAATCTATCTGACTGAACCATTGGAACCAGCGGAAAAAGTGAACTTTCGATGACACAGGAGAGGAGGATTTTTGTAGCTTACTGTCTTCCTACTGTATATGCAGGTATCATGAGACAAAATGAGGCTGTCTTTACACTGCAGGTCTTGATGCCCAATTCCGATTTGTTGCCTATATCCGATTTTTTTGACGGTCTATTTACATGTTCTATCAGAAGTGACCCAGATCTGATAATCTGCATTTACACCTGCTGTGCCTGCATGAAACGACCCGCTGGAAATAAACTAGTGATTTCAGGAAATTGTCACGTAATAATATAAGAATATTTTTAAACAAAGGTGAGTCTGGTGTTCAGAGTTTATATCCAACACGTCACTTACAAAGTGAACGTTACAAAATAACGTTAGTGAAGTGGCTGCGTGGAGCGGAGCTGCTGTGAGATGAGCAGCTGAGTGACGGTGACAGTTGTGCCACCGTTTGATCCTCCGTCGCTCACGTCGTGAGGACGGGACAGCCTCACACATTTGTATACAATGTTTGTTTTTCCTCTCTTGATTTCTTATCGGCTCCGTTCAGTTTTTGCCGGTAGGAAAACGTGAAATCTGGTGTTTATCTCGTGCTCCCTCGCTTGCCCTCGTATCGATTCGCATAGAATGTTACTGTAGTGGCTATATGAAAACAAGAACTAGTGAGGGGGAAAAAAACAGACGCGCGGACACCACAAAAATTATTTTTTTATTTATTTAAACCTTTATTTTAACTCGTTGGTCACTGAGGTTTCCCTCATTTACAGGGACGACGAGTTTATTAAACACTGTAACGCCTGTGACAGTGATTACAGCTGGCCACAGCTGGCCACGGTAGTCCCGGTCAGCCCCACGTGTCAATCACGGACTACAGAGGTTCAGCGAGACGCGTGAGCACGTGAATTAATATTATCATTGATGACGTATGACACGCATTGCCAGGGAAGATCCGATCTGTCTGTTTAGACTGCAGACGCATTGGCAGAGATCCGATTTGTATCTGATTTATTTCCACATATAACGGGGGCCTGAATCTGATCTGACAATATCCGATTCCATGCGCATTTGTCCCGTTTACACATTCATGTTACAGATCCGATCTGAGCCACTTGAGAGAAAAAAATCGGAATTGGGCCACTTGAACCGTGCAGTGTAAAGACAGCCTGAGAGACTCACTCCTGTGTTTATTGTTGTTGTTGTTGTTGTTTTTACTGTGAAAAAGAAACACTTTAGAGGACTCTGTTAATGACTGTTTCAGAGAAGTTGCAGCTGATGTCAGAGCAGTGTCTCACAATGAAAGGAGAGTGTGTCCCCGACCTGTAGCCTTGTCTGACCCACTTCAGCTCTGTGCTGCACATTCACTCTCCTAATTGCCCACCTGTGGACATCCTAATTGGTTTAGTGCACCAGTTTTAATCAGGGAGAGTACCACGATTAAGACCCGAAGACTGCATCCATAAAGTTAAGACATGGCAGGAAAGCCGGCAGAGAGAGAGAGTCAAAAAGGGAGAGAGAGAGACAGACAGACAGAGAGAGGGACTTAACTGCACCAACAGAGTTAGAAATGACTGTTTAGCAAATGAAAACAAAGTACTTGTGGCATTTTGAGCCACCTCACACACAAGCGAGTACTTAATGATGCGCATTAAAGCAGAGATTTATTAAGGAATCTGTAGAAGGCCATTAGCTACGCCTTTGATTTATTCATCAGGGAGTGAAGCAGCACAATAAATATGGAAATAACTCCTGGCCTTTTCAGACCACAGCTCTGGGGAAAACCCGACCAGAATGAGAATTTGGATCCAGAGGGTTTCGATATCTTGATTGAAGATGAGCTCATGATAGCTAGTTAGAGGTTTCTGTCCAGGCTGACATAATCACTCATGGTGAAGAACTCCAATAAATTCACTTCGCCCCAATCTGCTCAGCGCACATCAAAACCCTGGAAAACAGATCTTTTTAATGCAGTTTGAATAACTCATAATACAATTTATATCGCTGTCTTTCCCGTTGCCCTGCACAATGAATAAAATACAAGAAATTCATTCATCTGTAGAGATGTACAGGTCAAGGTCAAGTGGGGGAACCGGCTCCAGTGGAGACAAGGTGTTCTTGTCCTCTGACCCAGACAATTATCGTTAGTTGTCTGATCCCAAAGTAAGTGATTAAAAACCCTGGAATGATGAAGAGAATCTGCCACAGTGCCTGATCTATATTCATATATATTATCAATACGTATATGATGTGACGGATCTCATCACTCCTCCTCTATTAGAATATCTCAGTATTACAATACCTGAAGCAATAGGGCCTGACTGCATAAGGTATTTATTTATCTAAAGTGTGAATTTCATAGGAGATTTATCATCTCTTAGAGTTTATTGTTTATAAGCTGATCAAGTCAAATATAAATAATTTAGTCTGTGCTTTAACATCTGTATATGTAATTAACTGAGGGTTAATTAAGGGTTAAGAGCTTCTGTCCATGTTAATTTAATTTTCCAATGCTGCATAAAACACATGAAGCGCCTTCTGTATGTACAGTATGCTACACACTGCAGCTCCAGCACTTCTATTTATCGCCAGTGATTTCCAATTTTTTTCAAATGTGTTTTTTTCCGCCTGATGAAGGCTACAATTAACTCTTGTTTTATCCACTTTGCCGCAGCCTGCTTATTTTGTTATACTCACGCTACTGATGTACTAAATTGCCCAGAATTTCTCACACAAAGTCCAAAACAAAGCTTTGGCTACACAGTTTGTGTACAAATGTGTCTATTCAATCCCTGTCTAACCTCCTTTGAATATTAATGTGAAGTGATGCATCTGAACTCAAATGAACTGACACAGGGGTTCCGGTAATGGCGGCTTGCTGAAAGGACATGCTCACGTTGGCTCCGCTATCTTCCTGTAAAACTCTGGACAATACTCTATAATACTTATATGAGGCATTGAACTACGTCTTAGAATGGCTATGATGACTCTCTCGCAAAGGAAATCCAGTAAAAACACCAGTAAGCCGATTCAGTCGAAGTTATCCAACTTCTAAGTTGAGCTCTGAAGTAGAGGCTGAAATTTTCTTGGGATTCCCGCGGGACACGGGATTCCCGCGTGAATCCCGTGATTCGGGAGTCAATTTATTTTTAATCACGTGATTGTGACGTGACAGGAAAAAATGTAAACAGGAGTGAACGGGACCGGGAGTCAAAGTGCGACATTCAAAGAAGCACAAGCCAGGCAGTAGGCTACGTTAAGAACCCAGATGGTGCACTCAAACCGGTCCAAAAGTTGAGTGTGTGGACTGATGTAGTTCACCCTCAGTGATCACTGTCGTGGCTACGTAGCGGTGGCAGGACCGGATCGGGAGTGATTTATTCGGGATTTGAACGGGACAGGATTATTTTTTGACTTGGTCACGGGACGGGACGGGAATGTTTTTGCGGGAGCGGGACGGGATTGAAAAAACACTCCCGTGTCAGCCTCTACTCTGAAGCTCGCTGTGCCGATAGCGAGGCTAATACTAGCACATGGAGGAGGAAAACAGCGACAATGGCTTATTTGTATGGGGCTTGGGCACATAGATTTATTTGTTTTTTATTAATTTACGATCAGCAATAATGATTGCGTCTATATTGGCATTAGATTTAATTACTGTGGACAAGATTGTCAGCGCAGCACAGCTGCGTGTTTCTCCTGCACTTCAAGATGCTGTCATTAACTTTTAACCTGCAAAGGCGGCAGCGCCGCAACATTGTAGGAATTTATGAAAGCCCTTGTGAACATTTCAAAACAATATTTATTTGCAGTTACTCTATTGAACCAAAGCATGAGCAAACGGGCTGTGTCCGTTCGGATCAAAGAGATGCACGTTTTATCTCAGCCGCAGAAGCTAGCATTACCTGCCCAGCACCAAGTCAGGTTACCTTGACAACCTTGATGACAATCTGTACAGCTTCACTGCACCTTGTCTACTTAAATCCTTGAACTGAACTTTAACTGTACAATCTAGGTAATCACATAAACTGAAATCTGAAGCATGAGGCTGAGTTTTTTAGGTTTGGATGTCAGACAGGCTGATCAGCAGGGAAGTTGTTCCACAAGAAAAGCACAAAAGAAAAAGTCACTGCAGTCCTCTGACTTCTTTTAAAGTCTGGGGACAAGGTACAAAAAGATGTCTCCAGTACAGGCAAAAATAGTCTATATAATAAGAGCAGTCATGCTAATGTAATGCCGTAGGTTTTTGAATCACAGTTACTCAGGTAATGAAATGTTCTTGCCACACAATTTGGCATAAATCATGTTATGTCTAAAAACAATTCAAATGTAATTCTAGGTCTGCTTCAGTCATTTCAAGAGCTGCAAGTTTCCAACCAGAACCTCATCTTCAGCATCAACACAACAGACATCTTTCCCACTGTCACCAGTGCAGTCTTTATAGAGCAATATATCACTGTGACAGATCTCATCACTGAACAGAGGCGGGGCAAGAGCTTTCTGTATCTACCAAACTGTGAAGCGCAACACTTTCATTCTGTCTGTAAAATGTTTACGGTGTTGTTTCACACAGTCACAACCTCCTCTTTGTAATCTTGTGGCCAGTGATGGATGCTAGATAAGTGATGAGTAACTCTTGCCCAGTTCACCATTTTACACTTAGTAATCAGTTTGGCATTTGATCATTTGCGTTTAGCTGTGGTCATGTGACATTTTTCAACAGTAAGAGAAAAAGCAGGAAGCAGGCCACAAGAACTGGTACAGCTGTTGGATATTAAGTACGCAACTTTCCAATTAGTAGTAGTAACAATAAACTGCTAACATTGACTCATTTCAGCCTATTGATAAAAGTCAGTAACGGGTCTAAAGCCAGAAATCCTGTGTCGCTAAAATGATCCCCAGTCTGCTGCATTATTTGCCATATAGCTAACAGCAGGTTTCTTGGATTTATTTTCATTATTAAAGGGGAACTATGTAAGTCTGGTTGCTTTTCCGCTGTTTTGCTAACCCTCCTCCTGGTCATGTGCATTTGTTTACAACAAAGCCAGCGAGGAATCAGTCAATAGAGTGATACATAACGTTATATATCATATACAATGCTATGAGTTGTATATTTGTGGAGTCTTATCTATTGTAAACAAGAGATTATTGGTTACAGGGCACGTTTGTGTCGTGGTGCACAGAGATGAGAAAAATCCTGCATAGTCCCTCTTTAATGTTATTTGTGATTTATTTTTACACTGTCTCCACTTTCTGCTTAAAAGGGTTATTTCATGTTTACATACTCAGCCTACAAAAGACATTGAAACTATAGTGAATGGTGTCAATTTCATGCTGTATGTGAAAACAGGATCACCCACTCGCTGGAGAGCCAGTTAGATTGCAAAGATAAACTCAGCATCTTATTCTCATTTGAATTAAGATCAAAACATGAGCTGCAGTGATTACCAGTGACCTCAACATTTTCTTGGCTGATGAGCGTGTTGCAGATCGTTTTCCAAGTGTTGCTCTTCAGATTACCTTTTATGAAGCCCTGGAAATCCTAGTCCTCATGCTGCACATTGCATCAGAGTATTTCCATGACACATTGCATAATGCTGTGCATGTGTACGAATGGATCCCAGAGGGTGGAGAAACATGTCCTGTGTGCGTTCCCTGCAGTCATTTGCATTGTGTGTATGGGGCGTGTCTTACGGTGCCGTAGACTACGGAAAGGGTTGTTTCTGACCCTGGTGCTGCTTCTTCTACATTACACACAGTATGTCTCTGAATGCATCCCTTCCATTCACATACAAGCTTCACATACACTATGGCACAACCGAATCTCCCACAGACACACTTTTATAGTACTTACACAAGCAAACACAAACCCCATCTCATATGTGTATATACAGTACATGCACACACCAACTCCCCCCCTTTCCTCTTGCCTCTGAGGAAATCTAAATAATAATTCTCTGTGTAATAATGCCAGTAACACCAATCCATACCAGAGTGAGCACAGGGCATCCTGCGGGAGTGTTGCCTCGTACGCACATCAAAGCCATAATAGAGAGATTGGCATCCAGGCAGGCTGCTGTGTTTGTCTATATGTGTCTATTACATACAATAATATGGAACAAGATGCTCCCAAGTGAGCATCCTATAAACCTCACTCTGCGATAATCAGATGAGTCCTCCATTATTAGGCGCTTTTTGTTTTTTTGCAGGATCAAGCCACAAGATACTGTAGCTACATGTAATAGTTTGATCAGGACCGAATGGCTCCAGAGCACGAGGCGAATATGAGGTTGAACATGCGCACAGGGACAGGCGGAGGATGATATTTTCATCATTGAACATTTAACTGAGAGACGAACGTATTTTTAGAACTCATATTTTTAGGCATGATCAGTCTGACATTTAACTCCAAGAGACGCAAGCTTCAAAGCAATGCAGTCACAAAGCACAGATATCTACAAAATGCACACATATCCACACACGTGCAGCACACTGTTATTTGTCTTACAGTTCAGATACCATTGTTACAGATCAAAAAACAAACAATGGACATGAAGTTCCAAACAGACTGAGGGAGGGGACAAGAACATATGTACACAGAGCTTCACGCGTTGCGGCTACATATCTCTGAACCACGGTTGATGCAGACAGCAGATAGAATTTACCAGTGAGTGCATGTTTACATATGCACATGCCACATGGCTCTCCAAAGCCACCGCTAGCTCCTGGGATGGGAATGGATCCAGCTGTTGCCCTTGGCTACAGATTAATGTCTGTGTGCATGTGCGAGCGTGTGTGAAGTGCATAAATGCGTTAAAGAGCCATATCTATCTCTCAAACACCTGTGATCCACTCTCTAATACCCCCCACTTCCTTTATGCACAAAGAGGAAGCTTGAAATAAATTCAGAGAATTCACTTTGGTAAAAACTTTGCAGTCTTTGAGTTTTGCAGCTCAGAACTATGACTATCAGACATAAGCATGTGTGAGGCACCGCGGGGATGATTTCACAGTGTCACAATGCTCATATTGATTCGTAAAGATGGATTATGGGCAATACGTATAGCATGATCAATGAGATCAAAGCCAGGTAAGCTCTTGAATATAATGCAGGGGTCACAACCAGCCATTTTTCATCTTAAAATGCAGAAAGCCACACATTATCAGGGGTTTCTCAGCAATGAGAGCAAATGCAGGAGGTAAAGTGTTTACAACAGTGCACTTTGGTGTGAAGTTGGTCAGAAATGGAAAGGGCACAGAAAAAGTTTCAAACCCTAGGGGTGCAGCAGATCAAAAGTCTCATAGTACAGATCAGTCGGGGTGGGGGTATTTATGGTGCCAAGGAGCTGCACGTTTTATGAACAGACACATGTTTGGTAGAACAAACTATTGTTCATTTGTAGACGGACATTATTGTTGTGCGCAACATACAGCTTCGACTTCAAGGTAGATAAGTCGAGTAGTCACGTTTACGTTGACTATCAAAATCGTTGCCGACTAATTTAATAATTGACGCCATTGTTTATTTTTTGCAGCTTTGTTTTTCTCTCAAAACTGCCGCTGTACCTTCCGCTGCCTTGTCTGCTTGTCTGTCCTTGACGCCCATGTGCAGTAGTGGTAATCGGGGTCAGCCGTGATGTCACCGGAAAAGTTATGCTCAAACAGTATCATTGCTAACCGGCAACGGAGCTCGAAAATTTGGGGGCAAACCTCTGTTTTGCTAATCCTCCACCTGGCTATGTGCATTTGTTTATAACGAAGCCAGCGAGAAATCAATCCGTGGAGCGGCGGATGACGTAACTGTCATAAACAAAAGATTGCGGGTTAGGGAACGCGTTTGTGTCATGGTGTGCAGAGGCGAGAGCTGGGACACCGTGGCGGCGGATGTTGCAAGGTTTTCAGCCACAGACGCCAGGTGGAAGTCAGAGAGCCTCCATTCTCACTCGTAACAAGTCATGTAGTTAATAATATCCCTATAATGCACACAACACAGACTTCAGAGCAGTGGAAGACTGAGCAACCTCTTTGCTGCAAACACACACTTCTCTGCTTTGTTTACCCCAGGGGTTACAATCACATACCGGATGTACACAAACCTTGCATTGGGATGTCTGTTGGAGGTTAATTTGTCAAATCTGTCTAAGCTGCTGACGTCTTGTGTTTTTAGTGTTGAACTCAATGGTGTAATGTTCTTCCAGTTGACCTGCCTTCTGTTCTCTCCTCTTCCTCTTGAGCTGGCAGAGGAGGAAGAGGCCAGCGCCCTAACTTGACACTTTACAGCAACTAGCGAAAGTTGCCAGTCTGCCAATTGAGCTGGAAATGACTTCACTAATCTCTTTCACTTTGCTCCAATGTGTTATAATGTTCGAGGGTGATATGTAATTAATTAGTTCCTTTACTTATATATACTTCCCACATAGCAAGACGGGTCTGGCCCAGTTCTGGCCCACATGATGTACTAACATCTGGCCCACATACCGCAAAGAATGACGGCCCTTTACTGGCCCGGATCTGGTTTACCAGAGCTGGTCCACACGTGGGCCAGCTCTGGGCCAGCTCTGGGCATACTGTTTGGCCCTGAGCTGGCCCATGTGTGGCCCACGTCTGGCAAACCGGATCTGGGCCAGTAAAGGGCCGTCATTCTTTGCAGTATGTCGGCCAGATGTGGTTTGCCATGTGTGGCCCAGCTCTGGCTAAATGGATGTCCGCCTCAAGTAGGCCTATACCTTAATCAAGAAATATGCTTTGAAAAAAATGTCTCAGCACCTGTCATACATTGTTTTTTTTTATTTAACACTTATGGTTTAAGTACATTTCATTTCATATTTCAAGTTTTTTCCCCCCCTCAAAACTGATACACAAATACCATACTACACAAATCAAAGTCATCCATATAAGACATACATTTAAAAAATATATATATATCATCATACATCATTAATACATCATGCATCTTGCCCTTGGTTGATCAAGAGTAATGAGTCACTGAGTCCAGTCTTGGCTGTATAGGATGCTCAACATGGTGTTCAAGAAACTAGAACTAAAAGGATTCACCAGTCACCAGCTCTGCTTGAGACTCCTGTTGTTCATCAGGTGTTCAGACTGGCACGATCCTCTCTGCAATGAGAAAACAGAAACAATGCAAAAGTTAAAGTGCTGCAGTACCTGAGCATGATGCCCACACAGAGATAAACTCAGCAATCTGTTGTTAAATTGAGCACCAATGAGCTAGCTAAGACAACCTAAATACATCTCCTCAAACATACATACGTACAACGTACATAACTGACCAGCTGTATTAGCTTATTAAAAATTGATTTTTTTTTTTGGCATTTGGCAACTTAACCACTGCTTACCTGTAATCAGTCTTGACAAGACTGGTGTCTGAGTCACTGGGTCCAGACTTGAGTGAAGACAGGTGGGACAGAGCATCATGCGATGTTCAGGAAACTGCAACTTTGAGCGGGTGTTGTCATCAATCCTGCTGTAGATTCCCAGGGTCTCAATCAGGTGTTTACTGTGGATCTGCAAACAGACGAAGAACAACAACAAAGAAAAATTATTATCAGTCATAATTAAATTTTATCTATTTATACCCAGGGGGCAAAGCAAAAAAACAGACACGGAGCGTTGTAAAAGGTTTGACAGCAGAAATGATATCTAGGACCTTCAAGGATTAAAACCTGGGTGGACAACCCGGTCAACTAGCTGCTGGAAAGCTACAGGGGGGCAAAACCCCTTTCTTGGGCTATAAAATTAAATAATAATAAAATATAAAAAATACTATAGAATTTGGCACAGAGTATCTTGATGCATAGGGGGAGGCATGAAAAAAAGATTCTGGGGTTTGTTGCAGCTCAATTTTAAGATATCACCCTCAACATCCCAAAAAAGACAAAAAAAATACTGTTCGCCTGACAAATTCTCATGAAAATTATTGTTTTTCAGCACTTTATGGAGAATATCTATGCTTAACGTGTATATAGAAAACTTCCTTTATTCATAAGCTTCCATTTTTGGGGATGTTGAGGGTGATATCTTAAAATTGACTTGCAACAAACCCCAGAATCTTTTCTTCATGCCTCCCCCTATGTGTCAAGATACTCTGTGCCAATACCTAAATATGTGCACTTACATAATTTTGCCAGCAAAATTGCCCAAGAAAGGGGTTTTGGCCCCTGTAGCTTTCCAGCAGCTAGTTGACCGGGTTGTCCACCCAGGTTTTAATCCTTAAAGTTCCTAGATATCATTTCTGGTGTCAAACCTTTTACAACGCTCCGTGTCTGTTTTCCAAAAAACTGGAATTTTGCCCCCTGGGTATTAATAATTTCAATTTAAATGTACTCACTGAAGCTGAGTGTTGATACCACTGATAACGCAATGTACTGGCCATGCCACATTCCTACAAAGTAGGCTAGCTGCCTTGCATTCTCCAGCTGCACCATGCTGAGGAGAAGGAAAAATGACTTTGTAGTGTTAAAAAAAGTGTACAACTAAGGATGGGATGGTTCTGTACAAATCTGTATGTTGAACACAAAATGAACTCATGCAACTTAACACTTCAGTAATAATGATAATGAACAGAAGTAAGTTAACTACATGGATATCTGAACAAGGCAGTTTTAGGCCGGTGTATTTTCCCTTATCCACACAAAACGCATAATGTTAACATACCTTTAACAGTAATGATGTTGGCCTCCCTTAGGAACTTCTGCACCTCCAAGAGAGCAAGGCTCCTCTTCAGACCGTCTATCTCCATGTGCTAGCTTCCACATACTTTACTCTGATTAGAAAACACAAAAACTCAGGTTACTCAGGTCCTGTCTCTCATGCTACAGTAGCAGGTAATGTTATGGTAATGCTACACATGTAGTACATCCACAAAAACACAAGTAAAACACTATCATCAATATAACCCCCAGCACATGCTGTTTTACAAGAAGAATATGATAAACTACAAGGCGTTAACGCTGACATTATTGTCAGTACTGCAGCCAACGGTCAAGCTTTAGCTACATCGACCTTTAGCGTTAGCATAGCAACCGTTAGCGTTATAAAGTTAGCATAGCAACCGTTAGCGTTATTATAGCGTTATTAGCGACCATTAGCGTAACGATCGTTATCGTTATTAGCATAACGGTCGTTAGCGTTAGCCTAGCGGCCGTTAGCGTTATTAGCATAATGACCGTTAGCATTATTAGCATAACGGTCGTTAGCGTTAGCCTAGCTCATGTGCTAAACGGCCAAAGTAACACAAACCATGCTCATTTTTAAATACTTACAGTTCATCTGTAGCTTTTCCACGGACAGTTGGTGTCGATCCAACCTGAGAAAGTCCAGTCCGGTCCACTGATACTCGTTGCTGAAGCAGTCAGACTTTTTTGCAGACTGAAGCTGGGGCATTTCCATCAAAAATAAAATTAATCCACTTTACTTATGTCGTCTTTGGCTGGGGGAGATATGATCCGACAACAGAGCAGCTTGTAACGGTGCTCCGCCTTTTATACAGTCTATGGTAGCAGCAAACCAACCGTTGACCCAGCAAATGGGTTACCATGGTTACTTCCCTAATAGCAAAGTTCCTTTGGCTTGGATGTGGCCCAAATAAACAGCAAAGATCTGGCCCACTTACGGAAGTGAATGACGGCCCATATCTGGCCCAAGTATATGAAAGCTATGCTTAACCATAACATAACCAGACCTCTACCAGAACTGTACCAACTACATATGGCTTATAGCTGGGCTTCATAGGGCCTGCCTGTATGGCTGTGTTCAGGTAAAGCCTACTGGCTCTTATGTGGCCCCCATGTGGCTGACAGACCAAAATCCAGATTTTACCCAGAACCTAAACTAATATACACCAAACCTTTCGTCTGGCCCACTTTTGGAAGTGAATGATGGGCCACATCTGGCCCTATATAAGCCCAAACTGAACCATAACAAAACCAGACTTCTACCAGGAGTAAACTAAATTCAAATAATTATATGGCTCATGGGTCACATACAGAATACGTGTGGCTCAGTTCTGTTGAATCATTGTGGCCCACATGTGGTTGACAGAATAAAACTGGTACTTTTTTTTCCATCAGATCTATAACACACCTTCCATCTGCCCCACATTATGAAGAGAATGACATGTCAATTCTGGCACCAAAATTA
Organism: Trachurus japonicus; assembly: GCF_045865225.1. Classification (NCBI taxonomy): domain Eukaryota; kingdom Metazoa; phylum Chordata; class Actinopteri; order Carangiformes; family Carangidae; genus Trachurus; species Trachurus japonicus. The sequence continues at coordinate 3,172 of NW_028220833.1, read as the reverse complement.
AAAAATGATAATTTTAGTGCAATAGCAGTACTGATTAAGTTGTTCGATACCTATATAGATCACTTAAATCACACAAAATCAATATGAGAAATTAAGAAACACACAAGTTTCCCTTTAAAATTGTATTTTTTCATACTTCAAAATTGCCTTCAATGATCTGTAGGGGAGAGTGGGGTAAGTTGTCACACTTTTTACTCTAAGCTGAATTTCTTACTAAGCATGAGCCCAACAGATTTCCTTTCAACATGTGATGGTAGCCTACAATGTTAGGTAGAAATGAAATTACTTTGTTCTCCCACAGCTTATTCTTATGAAAAGATGTGAACTGTCAAATACATCATGCACACTTGTGACAATTTACCCCGACCCTGGGGTAAGTTGTCACATACTATGGGGTAAGTTGTCTCAATGTTATTTCAATGGGATTTAAAAAAAAAATGGAGATCAACCAAAAAAATGAAAAATCACAAAGTAAGCACCACTGTGACAGCTCATACTACATCAAAACAAGTCTTTCTAGTTCACTACTATTCAACTGACTCAATTTAGTACAAAAGAACCTCACTGTCGCCTTAGCATGACCCTGCATTTCATTTTGCATGCTTAACACACAATGGGGTAAGTTGTCACATGTGTCTTTTTTATATATATTTTATGTGACAACTTACCCCAAGGAGAGGTGTGACAACTTACCCCAACTGGACTTTTTTGCTAACAACAAAGATAACTACCATTTAGCAAGTAGCTAGCTAGCTAAAATAAATGTAAAATATAGCTCTCCCTTGATACTTTTTACTGGTAATACTTCTTTTTATATAAACCCATTGGATAAAAGATCACAAGAAAAACACTGAGAAAAAAAATAGTTCGAAATTGACATGAAAAACACAAAAAGTTATTCTACCTTAACCTTGAGTGTTTCCCACCAAAATGCAGTATGTGGGTCATGTCAGAGTACAAGTCTAAAAATGTCAGTACCAACGTTTTTGTGGCAGCGCCCCCTAGTGGCTGAGATATAATGAATGTGACAACTTACCCACGAGACAACTTACCCCACTCTCCCCTACAGAACATGTAGAAATTACATCCATATAAAAACAGAATCAGAAAAAAACTGATCAAATAGGTTACAGTAATACTGTACAAAAATACAGTAGAAATATTAGAAATGAAGAAAGTTTAATTTGTGCATCAAAACTGTCTGTCTTAACTGTCAGTTTCAGCTTGTAGGCCTATTTTTTTGTCTCTCTTCACACCAAGGCCCAGTTCACCTCCACCTCCTTGTCTGAAACAGCTGCAGTCAGGGTTTACGTCTACGGCACCTTGAGAACACAGGACATTTTGAAAGAGTAGTGTTAGGGCTGTCAAACAATTAAAATTTTAAATCGCGATTAATCTCAAAATTTCCTAAGTTAATCGTGATTAATCGCATCGTTTTCTTTTTTGCTTGAAATCACAGCAATATGAATGGATAAGAAACATAAGAAAAGAAACATCTGGATGTTTCTTATGCTTTCCATTCATGGTATTTAAAAACCAGCTGTCAGAGAGAGAGAGCAGCCTTGTTTGGTGATAAGAAGAACAAGTTCTCTAGTGTAGCCTAGTCAACATGCAGCTTTTCTGTAACATTACAAGACAGCAACGGCTGAGGTTCCAATGTCACAGCGTTAACTTAATCGTGCGTTTTCTTTTTTCGTGTTATTTAAAAAAAAAAAAAAAAAAATTAAAAAAAAAATAAATAAATAGTGCCGTTAAAATCATTTTTGCGTTAACACGTTTATAAAAAACATTGTGTGAAGTTCCGGTGAATCAAAATAAAATAAATCAGACATTGGAGTAACTTAAATCAAGCTTTTTCATCCCAGGAGCAGTAGGGTTAGCAAAGCTGCTAAAGCTGCTAACACAGTCATAGCCTGTCTCTTTCCACCATGGGCTTCAAAACACACGCTTTATTAAATTAAAACTGAGTTCTGTTTGACTAACTTGTAGCTTTCTCCTCTAAAGATGTACTAGGTCTAGTGTGTGCCATTGATTATCAGTAGTTCAACAAAAATGTAAAAGGTTTAAAATTCACTTACCCAAAGCAGCAGCCAGTCCAGAAACTGAGTGAGAGAAAATGAAAATGTCCGGAGGGTGTCGCAGAATAAACTCCACCCATGGCCACTTGTGCCAGTTGCATGCCAACTGTAGCCCAAAAGCTAACATCTATCATCTGGGATAGTGCCTTATTTCAGAACTGTGCCAGAAGAAAAATTCCCTCCAATTTTGAAGGTCTGGCAAAACCAACGTGGTTATGATGTGGACCTCATATGTTTTGCCATTTTGTCAGTTACATAGGGCCAGGTGCTTCTATTACAGAACTGCCCCAGAAGAGATATTCCCTCCAATTTTACCAGTCACATACCACATGCGGCCCAAAAGAATATTCTATTATCTGGGCCAAGTGCCTCAGTTAAATAAGTGTACCAGAAGAATAATTCCCTCCAAATTTGAATATATGGCAATGCGTATGTGGTTATGATTTGGCCCACATACATTTTGCCATACCACATTTCAACCAGAGGTGCCAGCTAAATGCCACATGTGGCCCAAAAGTCAATGCTATTGGGGTTGCTGGGTCACCCAAGCCAGAGCTGACCTAAGCTTCTTCTTATTTATTTATTTTACCATGTAGGCCTATGTCATGGAGACTATACATGTTGTACAATAGAGATGTTTGTATTTAAAAAAAAAAAAAAAAAAAAAAGAGATGTTAACAGTCTGCTGCGCACTGTCACTGGGAAAACACCGATCCCCGCCCAAAACATAGACACAGCAGAACTTAGGTTTTGGGAAAATCCTTCAGACTAAGGCAGAATATTTCCAAGAAATAGCCTAAAGGTTTTGATGGATAGTGGGTTGATGCACTAACTTAAAGTAACAAAAATGGATTATTGGGGTGTGAGTTATGGGCCACATACACTCAAACATAACCGGCCCACATCTGGCATGCCATACATAAACCGTGCCACCATTGCCACATCTGGCCCACATCTGGCATGCCATACATAAACCGTGCCACCATTGCCAGATCTGGCCCACATTCGGGCCACATACCACTTGCCATGCCAGCAGTGGGCCAGAAGTGCCGGCTTGCTGCCAGATCTGGCCCAGACCCGTCTGCTATGTGGGT